>NC_077233.1:192356107-192656107 GCF_027887165.1 Monodelphis domestica
AGCAATAAATGTTGGAGGGGATATGACAAAATTGGGACACTAATACATTGCTGGTAGAGTTGTGAATTGGTCCAACCATTCTGGAAGGCAATTTGGAATTATGCCCAAAGGGTGCTAAAAGACTGTCTGCCCTTTGATCCAGCCATAGCACTGCTGGGCTTGTGATATGATACTAAGATAATATGATAAGATAATAAGAGAAAACACTTGTATAAAAATATCCATAGCTGCGCTCTTTGTGGAGGCAAAAAATTGGAAAATGAGGGGGTGTCCCTCGTTTGTGGAATGACTGAATAAATTGTGGTATATGTTAGTGATGGAATATTATTATGCTGAAAGGAATAAAGAAATGGAGGAATTCCGTGTGAACTGGAACGACCTCCAGGAACTGATGCAGAGCAAAAGGAGCAGAACCAGGAGAACATTGTACACAGAGACTGATACATTATGGCACAATCAAATGTAATGGACTTTTCTACCAGTAGCAATGCAATGATCCAGAACAATGCAGAGGAATTTGTGAGAAAGAATGCCATCCACATCCAGAGAAAGAACTGTGGGGCCAGAAATGCATTAGAAAAATATATGATTGACCACATAGGCAATAGGGATGTAATTCGGGTTTTGATGCTAAAGAATTGCTCTAATGCAAATATGAATAAAATGGAAATAGGTTTTGAAAAATGATGCATGAATAACCCAGTGGAACTGCTTGTTGGCTTTGGGAGGGGGAGGAAAAAGCTGTGGGGGGATGGGGGTGGGGAGGGGGAAATCATGAATCATGTAACCATAGAAAATATTCTAAATAAAAAATTTAAAAATAAAATAAAATTATGTATATTAATTAAAAAAGAATAATAAAAAAGAACTAGAAAGACTCATATGAACTGATACAGAGTGAAATGAGCTGAACCAGGAGACCATTGTACACAAAAACTTAAACATTGTGGACAATCAAATGTAATGGACTGCTACTAGTAGCAATTCGATGATCCAGAACAATTCTATGGAACTCATGAGAAAGAACGCTATCCACATCCACAAAAGTAACTGGGAGTAGAAACACAGAAGGAAAACATGACTTATCACTTGTTTATATGGGGTTTTGGTTTTAAAAGATTACTCTCTTACAAAAATGAACAATACGGAAATAGGTATTGAGTGATAATACATGTATAACCCTGTGGACTTGCTTATCAGCTCTGGGAGGGAGTGAAGGAAAAGGGGAGGGAGAGAACATAAATCATGTAACCATGGAAAAATATTTTTAAATAAATAAATATTTTGAATAAATAAAATTTAAAAATAAATTCTGTATAGAAAACCTTACTGATTCATGGTTTTAGAATTCTTAGTTTCAAATGTTCCCTCCCTCTTACTCAAAGATGGATGAAGGCTTCTCTCAATCAAGGAAAGGGGATTAGAAAGTGTTCTAATAGGTGTTAGAATCATTAGCAACTAAGTGACACTTTTCTCATGGTAAATACTCTCAAGCAAAAAGGAAAATAGTATTTACATCAAGAGGGAGGTTGTTTATTACTTCCCCTGGATGTCATGCTGATAAAGTTAAGAAAAGGGTTCCTTGGAGTAATACTCTCTAGGGACAAGCTAGCTTTGGCAGATGCCAGTTCTTACCCACATTAACTACCATGGATATACTTGGAAATTCTGGAACCTAGGGCAAATTCAAAATAAGGGGAAAGAAACTTGAGATACCCTAAGGACGCAGTATGCTACTGATCCCTAGTAGGGAGGAGACAGTTGGGAGAAAGGAGTGCTTCCCCATTCTGATTCTCTCTACCTCTCAAGTCTTCTGCTGACTCAAACCAAGAGTTTAATTGAACAAATTTCCAAGCCTATATTAATATGTGACTCTGCCAGTCACAAAAAGGCGGGGTTCTAGGAGATAGAGGGAGCAGTTTAGAGAACTTAGTATTTTTTCCAAGTGTTCACTAATGTTGGGTGTTGCATACACCTGCTTGGAAATGATCAGGGGAATTGCCAGCACCTAGGTCTTCATCATTTGAAAGGGCTGGGTAACTGGGCAGCAGTGCCCCCTTGTGAATAAAAGAGACATATAGAAACAATATAATTTCTATTCATAAGTCAAGGAAGGATTTTTTAAAAAATCACATTCCCTGTGTCATCAGAAATGGAAAAAAAAAAGCTTTTTTTTTTTTAATTAAAGGAAACCATTGGAGAGAAAATGGGTAGTTGTCCAAAGAATCTTTGGCAAGAATATATCTATGATCATTTATATATTCAAAAGAATCTCCAGAACTTATCTTTGTTTAAAAAACAAACAATTGCATGTACAGAGGAAAAGGAAAAATAGCCAAATAGTAACTCATATGAAAAATATCTGGGATTTTTAATGAACTATAAGTTCACTGTAACTCAACATACATGGCCCAGCCATCCCCTTCCCCATTCCCCCACCCCAAACAAAAACCACAACCTTCTCATCTTTGCCTTTATTGAGAGGAAGTGTGTCCATGATGAATGTTGTGAGAGGTGCATTTCACTCTGACCTGGCCAGACCACCTCTGGAATATGTATGCCATATATGAAAAAAGAATGCTCATAAGCTGACAGGTGTCCAGCAGAAGGCAGCCAAGATGGTGAGAGAACTGGAGACTCCCCTGGGACAATGTCAATTTTTTTTGGAGTTGTTTTAAAGAATTTAGAGTATCAAGGATATTGTGTGGTTCTGTTCAGAAAGAGAACAACTGAAGGCAACGGGTGAACATGAACAGAAAAGCTTATTGTAACTCAATGTGAGTAATAATTTACTAATAATTAGAACAATCCCAAAGTAATATTGGTTGCCCAAGGACTTAGACAGCTTCTTCTCAAAAGGATTTTTCAAGTAGAGTCTGAATGATCAATGGTTGGAGACATGATAGAAGATATTCTTTGCTCAGATAAAGAAATCAAAACTATTAATAAGCACATGAAGAAGTGTTCTAAATCTCTTATAATCAGAGAGATGCAAATAAAAACAACTCTGAGGTATCACCTCACACCTAGCAGATTGGCTAACATAACAGCAAAGGAAAGTAATGAATGCTGGAGGGGATGTGGCAAAGTAGGGACATTAATTCATTGCTGGTGGAGTTGTGAACTGATCCAACCATTCTGGAGGGCAATTTGGAACTATGCCCAAAGGGCAACAAAAGAATATCTACCCTTTGATCCAGCCATAGCACTGCTGGGTCTGTACCCCAAAGAGATAATGGACAAAAAGACTTGTACAAAAATTTTCATAGCTGCGCTCTTTGTGGTGGCCAAAAACTGGAAAACGAGGGGATGCCCATCAATTAAGGAATGGCTGAGCAAATTGTGGTATATGTTGGTGATGGAATACTATTGTGCTCAAAGGAATAATAAAGTGGAGGAGTTCCATGGAGACTGGAACAACCTCCAGGAAGTGATGCAGAGCGAGAGGAGCAGAACCAGGAGAACATTGTACACAGAGACTAATACACTGTGGTATAATCGAACGTAATGGACTTCTCCATTAGTGGCGGTGTAATGTCCCTGAACAATCTGCAGGGATCTAGGAGAAAAAAACACTATTCATAAGCAAAGGATAAACTATGGGAGTGGAAACACCGAGGAAAAGCAACTGCCTGAATACAGCGGTTGAGGGGACATGACAGAGGAGAGACTAAATGAACACTCTAATGCAAATATTATCAACATAGCAATGGGTTCAAATCAAGAAAACATGTAATGCCCAGTGGATTTACACGTCAGCTATGGGGGGTGGGGGGAGGAAAAGAAAATGATCTATGTCTTTAATGAATAATGCTTGGAAATAATCAAATAAAATATAAAAAAAAATATTCTTTGCAATTCAATTTGCAATTCAGCAAGTATTTATTGGCACCATCCTAAGCACTCAGGATACAAAAAGGTAAATGACATATCTTGCCCTCAAGGAAATGATAATCGAATGGGGAAGACAACATGCAAATATGTACAAAACAAGCTATACATAGGATAAATGGGGAAATAATTAGCAGAGGGAAGGCACTAAAATTAAGAGGGATTGAAGAAGACTTCCTGTAGAAGGTGAAATTTAGTTGGGACTTAAAGGAAACCAGGGCAGTCAGTAGTCCCAATGGAGTAGAGAGAACATTCCAGGTATAGAGACCAGCTAGGAAAAAAATGCACAGAACTGAGAAATAGGGTGTCTTATTCATAAAGATGACCAGATTACAGGGCAGAACCAACCCTATAACTCTGTAGTCAGAGGATTTAGAGTTCAAATCTACCTCCCATGCCACTTGGGTGAGTCATCAATAAAAAGAGAGAATTAGAGCAAATAATATCCGAGATGTGTTTCTGGCTTTAGATCGAAATCTGTGGTATTATGAGAGATTATCATTCTGTAATCATCTTATTCAAAAGTGTTATCAAATACTACAGTACCAGGCTTATGGACATCTTGAGGTTGTTCAAAAACTACTGTAGCTCAGGTACACAATAAGGTTGGAGATTGTCTCCTTTCTCTGGTTCATTATATCCTGAACCAGATAACCTAGGAACATCAGTACCCAACCCTTCCCAAGGGTAGCCACCACCTCCCCTTATAGACACACAAGCTCTTACGGCTTGAAAAATTATAAATGAATAGAAAAAATAAGATGTGCATCTATATTCCTCATCCCTCTCCCTCACATCCTCCACTGAGCAAATAATCCCCTCCCCAATCCTATATGGTTTTTGTGATTTAAATTACTGTCCTGAAGTTCCAATCCCATGTCAGTGGTGATTATCCTTCATTAGTGGGACTCCTTCCACAGCTCTTCCTTCTGCACCAGGTTGCCTCCTTTCTGTAGCTCTCCTCCACTAACAAGAGTCTTTAATTCTGGAGCAAATTGAATATTCCTGATGATCGAAAAAGGATTCTCCTCCAACTCTTCAGATTCATTTAGAATCTCATTAGATCAGAAGATCCTTGTGGACAGGGACTGTCTTTTGCCTCTTTTTGTATCTCTGTGCTTATCGTAGTGCCTGGCACATAGTGGTCACTTAATAATTGCTTAGTAAATTGAACTTTTTTTTTTTCTTTGTAAAGAAGCAAAAGTCGAATATTAGCTTACATGCCCAGAAGAGGGAGCTGTTCTGAATCTTCCTCCTGATATAAATACTAACTTCCAGAGACCACGTTAACTCTTTCCCTTTTGATCCAATGAGAATATTATGATTCTAGATAAAGTAACCAGGACACAGTTCACTTATAGTCACTAACTCTATATATCAGGAATAGGGTATGTTTTGTGGATTCATTACATCTTTGTTTTTGTATTGTTCATTTGTATGGATAATAGGAACATGGAGATTTATACATCGAACCTGAATGCTATGTTCTTATTATATAGTATACATATTATATATCATATATCCTATTATATAATTATATCCTATTATATATACTTATAGCCAGTTAACAAATATTTATTAAGCACCTACCCCATGCTAGACATCATACTAAGCCCAGAAAGGGAAAAGGTAGTAAGTAAAAAGGAGTAACTCAGATCTAATGGGGGAGACAACATGCAAACAAAACTCTACCACAAGCTATATTTGGGATAAATAGAAATTAATCAGGAGATTTAAGGCACTGGAATTGAGGGATTCAGAAAGGCTTCCTGTAAAAAGTGAGATTTTTAGTTGGAAATTGAAGGAATCCAAGGAAGCCAAGGGGTAGAGATGAGGAGGAAGGACATTCCAGAAAATGCCTAGAGCCAAGAAATGGATGTCTTATTCAAAGAACAGCGAAGAAGCCAGTGTGCCTTTTTTTTTCCCTTGGAGAAATTAAAAATCAAAGAGCACTGTGTGACCCTGGGCAAGTCACTTGACCCCCATTGCCTAGCCCTTACCACTCTTCTGCCTTGGAGCCAATACACAGTATTGACTCCAAGAAGGAAGGTAAGGGTTTTTAAAAAAAAAATCAAAGAGCAATAGCAATGGTTGGATGTCAGCCCAAGGTGACTTTGACCTAGTCATTTATTGGTATAAGTTCACTACATTATAATTTTCTGAACCCCATATGTTCCCAGGGTCACTTGTAGTTCTTATCAATATTTTTCCATTGATATTGCCCATCACAGAAATGACCAAAGCCTCTCAAGATGCATCAATTACATATCATTAAAGACCAAACTGGATAGCTGTTTACTGACAACAACAAAAAACAACTTTACCATCATTGACTGAAACAAATGGACTATGCCAAAGAAATTAGGAAACCAGGCAGAAATGATTGCTTTGGGATATTACATTCCTGTCATATTTCTGGAGTGCTTTAATGTTCACCAAATACTTTCCTCCTGTGAGGTAAATAAAAGAAGAAAGGAAAGGAGAAGGAAAAAAGAAAAATCTAGAGTTGTCCATCTTCTAACTAAAAAAATAAAGAAAATTTCCAGTTATTGGTGAATATGTTGTCTTTCTCCTTCAAGATTTCAAACTTCTCAAAAGTAAGGATTGTATTATATTTATTTTTCTTCTCCCATAGCATTTAGCACACTGATACAAGTCATTAAATGAATAAATGAATGATATACAACCAAAGATGAGCAGAAGTCCTTTTCTCATACTCTGTAAACATGTATAGTTTATCTCCAGCTGGTGCTTACAGTAATCATTTAGATCTTTAGCTTTAAACTCAGAAAGAAATGAGGATAAGGATCCCTGTGAGCCTCCTATTGACTTGGACAACTGCAAATTAGCATTATGTTTTATTGTATTTTTAATTCTTTTGTTAAATATTTCCCAATTACATTTTAATCTGGTTCTAGCAGTATTTAAGAGTGGCCACCCATAAGCCTAGTGTTTGACAACTCTGATTTAGAGGACAGGTGTTTATGGCTTTGTCTTTCCTCTCCCAGTGTCTTTAGTGTCTTTGCTCAAAATGATTGAATATCAGTCTTTTTTGTATTCTGGTTTTTTTTTTCAGATACATTAAAAGAAAAACTGCTTTAGTGTACCAGACTTGGGGATTGTGATCATTTGGGAGCATGAGAGGTGGGGGAAGGAGAAAGATCAGAGCCTGGAATAAACAAAATAGACTCTTTCCCTGTTTGGTTTCTGAGACAACTCATTGGGCTAAAGTGGCTAGAAGAACAATGAACTATCCTCCCGCATTGAGGGTTTTTTAGACCCTTACCTTCCATTTTAGAATCAGCACTGTGTATTGGTTCCAAGACAGAACAGTGGTAAAGGCTAGGCAATGGGGAGTAGGGGGCTTGTTCAGGATCACATAGCTAAGTGTCTTGAGATCCCTAGGACCTCTGGGTTTGGCTCTCTATCCACTGAGCCACCTAGCTGCCCCCCATCATTGAGTTTCAAGATGGCTCAAGGTGAAAGCTAGAGAAATATAGCTAAAGACCAGTTGTAGTGTACAGTCTAATATACAGGCATACTTCTTTTATTTTGCTTTGCTTTATTATGTTTTGCAAACATTGTATATTTTACAAATTGAAGGTTCGTGGAAACACTGTGTCAAGGAAATATATGGGCACCATTTTTCCAATAGCATGTGCCCGTTTCATGTCTTTGTGTCATTTTTTGGTACGTCTCTTTCGTTATTTTTATATCTGTTATGATTATCTGTGATCAATGATCTTCTGTGTTACTATTGTAATTGTTTTGTGCCACAAATTGTGCCCATATAAAACGCTGAACTTAATAAATGTTGTGTGTGTTTTGATTGCTCTACCCTTTCTCTCTCCCTCTCCTCAGTCCTCCCTATTCCCTGAGACACAACAATATTGAAGTTAAGCCAATTAATAACCCTACTACCATCTCTAAGTGCTCAAGTGAAAGGAAGTGTCAATCTATGTGGCAAACTTCCCATCTCTTCCAGTAGCTTGCTTTTTAGTCATTCTTAGTCTCTCTAGTTGTCCCTCTCCTCCTTTTTATTCCTTTCCTTGCTGCCTTCAAACAAGCTCAAGTTTCCCCAATCCTTAAAAAAAAAAACATCAAATGTCTTCACCAAATCCTACTGTCACCTCAAACAAATGTCAAACGTCTCTTCCTTTTCTCTATTAAGTAGTAGAATTTGAACAGAGGTCCTTCTGACTCCGAGTTGATTATATCATCAAATGCTATCCAGCCACATCAGTTTTAGCCAAAAAGCTATCATTGTCTTTGTTCAGGTGTGCATGTGGGTCCTCTCCCCTCCCCAATACAGAAATCCAACAGAGATAAATTTGGTTTTGCCTCTGGTTTGTGTTACTTAGTGCAGCCACCAAATCTTGCATGCAGAGGTTTGACTTGTTAGCCTTCATTTCTCAAAGCACCTAGTCTAAACTTAGAGGGGATCTTCCCTGACTGACAGGAATACTGTAAGGGAAGTAATTTTCTAGAAAGAAGCACTGGTTGCCATGGTTTCCAACAGGCAGAAACTTCAAGGTCAATTCCCTGAAAATCTTTCATAGCTGATATCAGCGGGGTGATCCTACGTTTCTAATCACTTCTCTACCCTGGAAAGGAGATTGCTCGAACAGTGCCCAGTGCTTTCGGAAGTTGGGGGGAGGGGAGGGGAGAAAGGACGGGGTGAGTACTGATACGGCTGGGGTGGGGAAGAATATGAGTAATAACCCCTACAGTGGAAAATGTGGAAAGGCGGAAAACAGAAAACCCAGCCGGCTGACTGACCCCTGTGACAATGCCAGGCCCAGCTGGTCCCCGGGAAGCTGGAGGAGGGAAGCAGCACTTGGAGAAATGAAGTTTAATAAACCTGAAAAACCGCTTTTCATCTTCAGACTCGGGCTCGCATTGAAACTAAGCCCTGCAAAGCTCACGAGGGAGAGCCTGCCCCAGGAAGGATTTCGGTCCTCTCTGTCTGAGTGATGCATTTACTTTCCTAAGCACGGCAGTCTCCAGGTAGGGGTAGAAACAGCTCCAGCAGCCTCCCCAGCCAACCAGGCTGAACCAGCGGAACAGGACCCCATCCCTACTTCACTCGGTGGTATCCTTTTCTACTACATCCCACTCCCGTCTCCAGGGCTTTCCCTTCACAGATCAGCGCACCAGCCTTGTGAATTAAACCAGTCTGCTAGCACAGCTGCCTTATCGATTAAACCTTTTCTTGTCTAGAGGAGCTCAAGATGTTTCCAGGAAACCTCCCCTCCCCCTCCTCCCCCTTTCCTCCAGGGAAAGGTATTTTTCTTTTAGAAATCTTATCTCTCCGGGGAACTCGGCGTAATCCCAGGTGTTCAGCATTCCCACACAATCGTTGCATAATCAGCCATTAGCAAATGGCTGCGTTAACCTTAGACTGACTAAATAATCATCCTTATAAAAGCATCTAATGGACTCCAGCATGCTTTTCTCTCCTGCAAAATGGGGTCTCTGCTCCACAGAGTAAAGGGGGAAATCCTAATAATTAATCTGAACTGTCTGAAAACTAACCTTCCTAAATCTTTCGATCGTTTAAATAGCTCTGAAAAGTGCGTCTGCATCCCAGGGGAAAGCCAAGCTTCTCTGCCTTCTCTTGTTCCTCTCTTTAAGAGAGGTCAACGTGGAAACCTAGAAATCCCCAGTTAACTTAGTTGGGAGGTAGAAACCCCAGGTTTTGACCTTGTGAGGGAAGGTTCTACTTCACTGGTCTCAGGCTAACAATACACCTGGAGGTAGTTCTGAGTGGGGATGGCCAATCCCATCAGATGCCTTTTTTTTTTGCCTTAGAAGCTCCTCCCATTGTACCACATCTCCCTTTCGAGTATCGAACTCCTTGGGATCTTTGGCTTATGCTTATGAGGCTGGCGCGCTACCTACTGCGATATGACTCAAGGTCTATTGTTAGCCTGAGACCAGGGAAGGAGGACCTTCCTTCAGGGAAGAACTCTCCTGTGACAAGGTCAAAACCTGGGGTTTCTACCTCCCAACTAAGTTAACTGGGGATTTCTAGGTTTCCAGGTTGACAGGCAGTAGGACAGTTTACTGCTCAGGGTTTATATTTTAAATGTCATAGTAGTTGCCTCTTCTTTCTGGTTAAGTGTTGGAATGCTAATCTTCTTGGCATATGTGTGTATGCTAATCTTCTTGGCATATAGGTATATATCGCATATATCTATATATGCCATATCTATATCTAACTACACATAAACATACACATACAAAGATCAGATCTGATCATGGGAAATTCCACAAAATTCACTGGCAGACCAACAGAGAGTCAGTATTGCCAAAATCACATGTTTTCATTGTTTCACACTTATGTCTTTATTTAGCTCAGGCATTTCTTTGTCTTGGGATATCCTTTTTTGCCTTT
This sequence comes from Monodelphis domestica, assembly GCF_027887165.1. NCBI lineage: Eukaryota > Metazoa > Chordata > Mammalia > Didelphimorphia > Didelphidae > Monodelphis > Monodelphis domestica. Next base: position 192,366,396 of record NC_077233.1, read on the forward strand.
GCTGATATTCTACTTGTTCCTTCCTCCACAACTGTAAATAGCACGAGCTAGTTCCCCTCCACGATCATGTATGACTCTATAATATTCTCCCTCTCCCAACACAATTTGGCCAATGATGGGAGAGCCCTTTGTGCTGTCTTATCTCCTTCTCCCTGATGCAGTTTCCTCTTGTGTGCCAGACTCCTTCACATGCACACCCAAAGCACATCTTTCTTGACTAGGGGCACTTTTGTAGTTTTGTCCTCCTCCATGAGGCAGCATGGCAGAGAATACATACATTTTTGCTCAGTTAAATGAGAGATTTGGACTAGTAGTAGTAGTAGTCTCTCGGTAACCGTGGATGACGATTGTCTTTGTGTGTTTTTGTGCACAAAGACACCTGTGCATGAAGATTTAAGTGGAAAAGTCGGTGCACAGAGATAGTCCCACTCTCTAGGCGTTGGAAGCCTGGGTCCAGTGGCACAAAAAGTCGTTACATCTGGAGACTTCCTCAGCTGCATTGGATGGCTTTGTTGTCTTTTGTGCTCCAACACGCCCTAAGCACTCCACAGTGCCTTGCTGCGTCGCCATCTCAGCCGTTGAACCTTCTTATTGGTTTCTTCCGTCTGAGATTTAGACTAGAAGACATCTATTCCCCTCAAGTTCTATACCCTATAAGCCTCCCCTGATCTCTTCTGGAGCCAGAAGTAAATGTTCAGACTTAGACATGCTCTCTTCTAGAATTCTTGTTTCAAACAAAAATCGTATCCATTAAGAGGCATGGTGTAGTGGAGAATGCATTGGACTTGGAGCCAGGAGACTTGGGTTCATGTTCTGGCTCTGACTCTTACTGATGTGCAATTGGAAATCTTGTACCTTTGAACTACATTTCCCAGGAACTCACTGACTTCCTATTGTTATGTGCTAACATAGACAGGGGGATAAATTTGGTGGGATTCCTGATCTCACTCTCTTTGCTTCCTGTCCACTGTGATGGAGGGGGCTATTTGAATAGGCTCATGGTTTTATTTTATTACCTTTTTATTCCTTTATTTCTCATGATGATTAATAAATCTCTTAAAATATAATATTTTAATTATTATACATTAATTTTTACACTGGCTTTTGACCTTGAGTAAGTCATGACCTCTCTGGATCTCAATTTTCTCAACTGTAAAATGACATAGTTGGACTAGGTATCCTCTAAGGTTTCGTTCAGTCTTAAATCTTTGATCCTATACTCTCTGAGCTTGAGTTTCTTCATCAATCAATCAACAAGTATTTATTAGGCACCTTCCATGTTCCAAGGGGCATATGGGACCAGCATTTATGTGTGAGCCATTTTCAGGGTTCTTGTTGACTTTTGGTGTCCACCTGGCACTCAATTCTCACCTGTGGCTCCAAGAAACTATAGTATGCATAGTAGCCACAGGCCAGTAAGCTATCTTGTGTATGATTAAAAATCTGTTACCCTAAAAAAAGAACTACATATCCCAAGAGCCCACTGACTTCCTGTCATTAAGTACTTCCTGTAGACAGAGGTTAAAGGGTGTGGGCTTTGGAGGTTCCCTCTCTCTGATGTAGAATCAGCATTGATGGTGGGTGAGTGGGGATGGCTAAAAATGGCTAACCAGCCATGGGCACATGGTCTTTATTTTGTATCTTCTTTAATCATTGATTTCTAATGATCATAAATCTCTTAAATATAATATTATTATTGAGATTTAACTTCAACTTTTTTATTGATGACAACCACTAGTCAGAGAACTTCTCAAATTTTTAAGATAGCCTAGATAAATATTTTTAAGCCACATTTCTCCTGCTAAGGCTTTGTGCCCACCCCACCCACTATTGCAAACTCCAACTCTCTTTGGAGATGCTGCATTTTTCTTTTCCTACTTTTTGCCTGGTTGTTTGGGTTGTTTGCTGTCCCTACTGGCTGGGCTATTTTTATCGGGAGGACTTGGCGAAGAAGAAATAAACTGCTTCTCTCCAACTGCTTGAGTCCTTTGTTCCTTGTTCCTCCTTCATTCCTCCTTGCTGCTGACTCTGTTGTTGCTGATACTGCTTCCTCCTGATCTTCTGAACCCAGATCGATCACCCAGCCCCAGTTTCCCCTCCCCCACCTCCAGAAATCCTCCTCCTAATCTCCAGCTCCTAAATCGGCCTCCACCCCAACCCTGCTCACTGTTGTTGCCTCTGCTGGGCTGATTGCTGCCACTGAGAAGCTAGGAGTCCTTGGAGTCACTCCTCAGGGCAGATGGTAAAAAAAATCATAGTGGTTTTTTTTTTTCCTTAGGCAAGGATTAGCCTCCTAACTCCCTCTGAGGAAACTAGCATTTTACCTTAGGGGAGACAGGGAAAAGGAAGAGACTCTTCCATACAAGAAATTGATTACAATCATGGCATATTCTATGAAAGAGCACTGCATTACCTACTTCAAACAGCTTCCAGCTTTAGGATTTTTTTTCTTTCTACCACTGATCCTTTCAATTATCTTGCCTGAGATTCAGGGGAGAAATTCATCCCCCTACAACCTTTTGCCATTTGGGCCTGCCCAGTTTGACATTCCTAAAACCCATGTTCTCCCTCACTATGGGAGATCCCACAGTGCTGACAATAGGGATCTAAATTTTAGAAAAAGGAATTTTAAAGGGTCTGGAGCCTTTTCAAACTCCATTTTTTAAAATGAAAGTCTCTGCATATTATTGTATTTTGCTGATTGTTTTGTTTCAAGATTTAATTTTGTTGTTTTAAGTTCATATATTAAATGTATTCAATACTGCTCTGTTACACTGAATCATTTTAATCTACTGTTTTAACTATTAGATATATTCTGTTACCTTTCTCTCATGACTACTGAACAAAATGTTGTAAAATATTGTAAAAGCCCATAAACAGCCTCCCCCCCCCCCATTTTGCATTTGTTAATTGGCACATAGATGATGGATGGACTCAACCTGGCTAACAATCTTTAGAGAATTTAATAAGCTAAGAATTTAATTTTAATGTTAAGGGGTCTTCAGAAATAATTTTAATTAACTACTGGTTTCTGAATGGATGAGTTTTTTTAATATTTATATTTTAAAGAATGTTCTATTAAAGGTAGAGAAACAAAGAAATATTCCTACCAAGGTATTTCTATGAAGCAGGAAGCCAAAAAGAACTCCTGCAAAATTCTTCAGTTTAATTTACTTCAACCAGAATAGTCTAGATTTCTTGATGTTCTAGACCCAAATACATTTTACTTTGTTTAAAATATACTTGCCAAGGTTGAAAGATTTGCTACATCTGTAAAAATTGTGACAAATATACATCAGTTCACAGGGTTGTTGTTGTTGTTTTTTAAACAGCAACTTATATGAAATATGATAGTGGTTTTGTTTGCTATTGTCATTAAATGGGCTATTATAATTTTGGGGATTTTGATACTTTTTGAATGTGCATTACATATTGTACTATTGTTCTTTATAAAAAACTGTTACTTTGTGAAAATCATTTGCTTGTACTCCCAGTGGATCATGGTCAGGTTTGAAGAGGAAATTGATCTCATTTTTTATGAGAAATCTTTGTATTCTACATTTCCTTAACTGGCAGAGTGTGTTACAAGGGAATCACTTTAAAAGACTGATATATATTAATTTAAGGTCGCCAAGGAATCAGCTATGTAATTCCTAAATGAAAAACTCAAGTCAGCCGTCAGCCTTTTTTTGGAGTTTAATTACAATAGGAGCAAGAAAGGAATTTGAGATATATATAGAGAGAGAAAGGGGAGAGAAGGGAATAGGGCTTAAATACCCCTTCTGTTTAGGCTGGGCCAAAAGGCCCAAGCCCTTAGATAGCTGGGGCAAAGAAAAGAGATCAGTCCCTTTCACTCACGTGTCCAAAATGGAGAAACAGTCTCAGAGGACCCCACCTTCAGCTTCCTTCAGAGCAAGCTTCCTCAGAGCCCAGGAACCACACCGACCAAAAAACTCAATCCTCTCCCCCGAGTCTCCAGACCCTCCTATCTTTAAGGACACCATCCAAGTTACCTCCCCTCAGTCCTCACATCTACCAATCACTCTTCATCAATTTCCCTGTCAATGGAGGCTCTCGCTTAACCCAGGACCGCCCAGAGGTTTCTGGCTTTTGCACATGTCTGTTGAAGGTCATATTTTTCAAATGATTAAATCTTTACTCCTTTGTTCCAGCCCTTTCTAAATCCTGTTAACTTGAGTATGGTAGAGATTGGAATAATTAAATTTTGATCTAGGCTGCAGCCCTTACTCAATCCTATTAGGACTGAATAGGGTGGAGATTTATTCCAAGTATCTCCATTGTATCAATTCTAAAATCAATCAAGACTCAAAGAAATTCCTGTTCTATGCTTAAGCATAGGTCAAAGTCCTTTCCATTGTTCAGCAAAGGGTCTCTGTCCTAAAGTAATCTTAAGAAGGAAAGAGAAAGAACCTCCCATGCCAATGGGGTTCCCATTCCAATAGACTATCAGTAAGAAATTTTCCAAGTATGAAATATCCCAATGGTGAAATTTCCAACATTTATAAGTCTAAGGAAATTTGAGGTTTACAAGTGTCAATAATTGTAAGCTAGATATTTTTGGTTTTTAAAACTCTTTTATTATTGTTTTTGCTTGCACGTGCAATATACTATTTCAGTTTTATTTTTTCTCTCCTTTTTGTATTTAAAGCACATTTCACCAGCTTTGAGAAGGTTTTCTTTAACTTTTTTGATTTTGCAGCAATATAAGTTTAAAATATGTTTGCTATAATGTCAATGCATTTCTCAAAGGCTTGAGACTATAAAAATGATGCCCCTGACTTTTTAAAAAAAGAATTATGGGACTTTGCTTAATGATTCTGTCTGATTCCAGGACAAGAGAAAACAAAAAGAGCCATTGCATAGTGCCAAAGAAGCACAAAACTAAACTGCATAATGCCTAGTAAGTATAAGGTCAAAGAGACCAACCAATCCCAATGGGATTCATGAAAATTTTGAGACAAGACAAGAGGACTTGAACTTGTTTGGGGTTCAAGGTTGTGGCTGTTTAACATGTGTTAAAGGCAGATCTTCCTTGTCCCACATTCTACCAAGTATCTCACATTTGGCTCCTATAATCTAGTCCCTTTTCTGTCTTTCATGGTCTGGCAAACTTTCTATAGTCCTGGCTACTGATTGGGTAAATGCATAATTACTTAAATTTTGGGGCCCTGATTCAAGGACCTGTTATCTATTTATTTTTCCTTTATTTAGAATTTTTACACATAAGATTTTGATAGTCTATATTTCATCCAGAACTTATTTTTTTATTTGAATTATAAAAATATTTTTTATTTCTCTTGCCAATTGATTCATATACCTCATAACTCAGCCATGCATCCCTAAGTGATCCCTGTGTTCTTCAACCACCTCTTCAGGGGGGAATGTATTATTATTATTATTATTATTTTAAATTGAAAATTTTAAATTCTTTTTGAGAGTAATTTTAGGTTAAGAAACATGCTACCTCCCCAAATCCAGAAAATGAACTCTTCTCAGAAGGCACCATGAAGATGCCTCCACAGACCACAAGCTACATCAGGAAAATCCAGAATGAACTTTGGGTGTGGTTGATTGAACTGAAGGTTGATTGAACATTTAATTTGAATGTATACTCTTATGCCAAAAGGGGACTGCCCCCTAACTGGCTTTTTGTCAATGTGCCTAGCAATTACTAGTTTTGTTCTCTTTTCCTCTTATCCTCAAATTATTGCGATTTCAAAGTTGGTATGTTTATAAGACCCACTGGAGAGACTGGTCTTCCTTGGGTCTCAGGGGGGAATGTATGATTGAAAATCTGTTACCCTAAAAAAGAACTACGTATCCCAAGAGCTTCCTGTCATTACTTCCTGTAGTCAGAGGATAAAGGGTATGGGCTATGGAGGCTCCCTCTCTCTGATGTAGAATCAGCATTGATGGTGGGTGAGTGGGGATGGCTAAAAATAGCTAACCAGCCATGGGCACATGGTCTTTATTTTGTATTTTCTTTAATCCTTGATTTCTAATGATCATTAATAAATCTCTTAAAATATGATATTATTATTGAGATTTTAATTTTAACTTTTACACTTGACAGATGGGCCACACCAAATTGAAGGTATCCAATGGCCACATATTCATCGATGAGTTTACTGGGTGTCTGCACCAAGTATGTGAAGACTTTCTCTGGTGGAACTGGCAGATGAGAAAAGTTTGTTCCAATAGACACAAAGACAGTTAAAGTAGATGCTTTGGAGCACTAAGACCTTGGTTAGACATCAATGAAGCTAAGCCCATCCACAGCTTCCTAGGTCATCACTGGCAGCCATGACTTTTGACTTGCCCCTGTATTTAGATGACTCTGGAAGAGAAAGTGAGACTGACTATTTCATGCAACTCTGACTCACTTAAATCCAATTCATGTATAAGTCAAGATATCACCCTGCAATACCATTGGGCCTCTTCAAAAATGAAAGATAAAAAACAACTATGTTCCCAACATTGTACTAGGTGCTGGAGATACAAGTACAAAGAATAAAACAATCCCTACTGACAATGAATTTACATAGAGATTACATGGCAACGGCTTCGACAGGCCAGCTAAACTTTGTGAGGGTAGCCATCGGGTCTGCGTCGACCCCTGGTGAACTAGGGCTTTGCTCACCCAGCATGTGAAGACTGCTTCAGCGGAACAGGCGGAAGAAACCAACAAGAAGATTCAACGGCTGAGATGGCGACGCAGCAAAGCACTGTGGAGTGCTTAGGGCGTGTTGGAGCACAAAGGACAACACGGCTATCCAATGCAGCTGAGGAAGTCTCCAGGTGTAATGACTTTTTGTGCCACTGGACCCAGGCTTCCAATGCCGAGAGAGTGGGACTGTCTCTGTGCATCAACTTTTCCACTTAAATCTTCATGCACAGGTGTCTTTGTGCACAAAAACACACAAAGACAATCGTCATCCTCGGTTCGAGAGATAACCAACAAATGTGTGTGTGTGTGTGTGTGTGTGTGTGTGTGTGTGTGTGTGTGTGTGAAATTGTTGACTGGGAAAAAACACAGAACTATTAAATAGTCAAAATCACTCTTAATTAAGGGAAAGGGGTTCAATGCAATAGTAGGCCTCAACACAGAACTGCGCACCACATGACTGCACAGAGCCTGAGGATTGAACTGGCCACTCTGGACACTGACCCCAGGGAAAGCCAATTATGCTTTTCCCAGGAGCCACTAAAGTTGGGGAGTTTAAATACCTTTCTAGGTAAAATATGGGGGCTGCGGATGAGAGGGACAGTTGATTGAATTTACAATAGTAAGAAAGGAAAATGAGGAGTTCCAGACAGGAATAACAGTGAGGGGCTGATGCTTTACAATGGACACAAAAGGGAAAGACCCGGCCAAGGGCAGGGCCACCTTGGTAAAGAACTTGGGCCTAAAAAGGAGAAACCATTGGGACAAAAGAGATACTTAACATCTTAAAGTCTATTGTTAGTCTGAGATCAGTGAAGTAGGACTTTCCCTCAGGGAAGAACTCTCCTCTAACAAGGTCAAAACCTGGGGTTTCTGCCTCCAAACTAAATAATCTGGGGATCACCAAATCCCTCCAAGCTACAAATCCGGGGACCTCTAGATTCCGCATTGACAAAATAATATATGTATGAAATAACATATGCAACATAAATATAAATTAATAAATAGAAATATATACAATGTAGTTAAATACAATTTAATTTGGAAGGAACTGTGCTAGCAGTTTTGGAGATCAGGGAAGGCTTCATTTAAAGTTTGTACCTAAACTATATCTTAAAGAAATATAGGGATTATATGTGGTGGAGTTATATTGGGAACTTTTTATTTCTGTTTTCCTTTTATCCAGTTTTATTATTTGAGACTCAGGACCATTCCTTCTGCACCTTTTAGTTAACTGAAAGCCTTCTTCTGTTAATGTTAACCTGATCTGACCAAAATGTATCTCATGGGATATGAAAATTTATTTGAGGCCTAAAATATTCTTCAGATAAGAATCTCTGACTCTTTGTTGATATGTAAATATTCTCCTCAATCAACCTATTACTGAACCCTCTGAAAGTAGTTTATTCTGTAGCCTGACTTAATTTACCTGTCAAGCCTATTTACCTAGATTTGTCAGTTATGAGATTATGACTATTTAGCTGTTTGTTTAACTTTTATAACATTAAAGGAAGCTTGGTATTATAAATTTGGGGCAGCTAGGTGGTAGATAGAATACCAGGCCTAGATTCAGGAAGACTCATTTTCCTGATTGGCCTCAATACATTTACTAGCTGTGTGACCCTGAACAAGCAACTAAATTCTGTATGCCTCAATTTCCTCATCTGTAAAATGACCTGTTAAAAAACAAAAAACAAAAACAAAAACAAAACAACAACAACAACAAAAACACTCTCCTATCTTTGCCAAGAAAACAGAAAACCCCAAAAGTGGTCATGAAGAGTCAAGCATGAGCTAGATGCCTGGACAACAAAAATTATGAATCTGTCTCTTCTTTAACTTTTATAGCCTAAGAGGAATGTACAAGACTTACATAAAATAATTATTACTCAGTCATTCTGACAAAATTCCATGTATAATAGGCCTTGTTAGTATCATAATGGATGTTTGGATTTATTTTATTTTTTGTCTGAGATTTGAACCTATTCTTAACATAATAATAAAATCTAAATTTTTCTTAAGTCTAGAATTTCTGCATTTTGGCAGATCAACTCAGAAAGCAGAAATTTCTCCTATAACAAAAAGTATGGAAGAAATTCATTCCAGGCATGTAGGACAGCTATTGCAAAGAAACAGAAATGGGAAATTAAGTATTGTGAAAAAAGAGAGAAGGTTGGTTTGGTTGGATAGCAATGTTGGAGAAGTAACATATAATGAGGCTGGATGGATCGTATAGAGCCAAGTTATATAGGTTATTAAAAGTTAAACAGAAGAGTTTATGGCAAAAAAATATTATAACAAATTTCTCTGATAAAGGTCTTATTTCTCAAATATATGGAGAGCTAAGTGAAATTTATAAGAATACAAGCTATTCTGCAATTCACAAAGAGTCAATATGGATATGAATAAGCCATTTTCAAATGAAGAAATCAAAAGCTATCAATAATCATATAAAAAAGCATTTTAAATCTCTCTTGATTAGGGAAATGCAAATTAAAACAACTCTGAAGTACCACCTCACACCTGGCCAATATGACAGTAAATGAAAGTGATAAATGTTGGGGTAGAGGATGTGGCAAAAGTGGGACACTAAAGCATTGCTGATGGAGTTGTGAACTTCTTATAGGGGTTGATGTGTACCCCTGGGGTTTCCCTCTTTCTTCTGGGCACCAAAATGTTATGGGAGTGAAGGATACCTTTGGGGTTCGGGAAGGATGCCTTTTACAAGAATGCAAGACTCCAAGACTTAGCTTAAAAAAACAAAAAGAGAAATTTATTAATTTAGAAAGTAATGTTGAGAATGGCCAGGAGGGTAGCAAGGTGGGACAGCAAGATGGGGAGCAGTTCCTTGGGAGGACAGCATGAAAGGAAAGGCTGTTCCTCCATGGGGACAGTATGGATGGAAAGGCTGTCCCCCAGATGACACCAGTTCGGGGGTTTATATACTCTTTAGATGCTATGTCCTGGTGTGGACATGACCTATAGAGTGCTAGTCCCTTAGGCATTTGGTGGGGTGAGGTGATCATCTGACTGGGGTCTGCCTGGAGGCATAAAGATTCATTTCTTTGTCTACCTTAAATGTAGAGGACAAAAGAGGGTAAACATCTCAGGAGCCTAGGTGGGGTCATTGGGTGTTTCTAGGTTAAGAGTCACAAAAATGCAAAGACAAGGGAGTTTCCCTGGTAATAGTTTGCCTGGCTTTCTGGGGGTACAGTGCCCATGTCATCTCCCCCCTCTCCTAATATGTAAGGGAAAAGGGACGGTGGTCTCTGTATTCTGTAACTTCTTCACAGCTGAGAATGGGAGTAGAGTTGTCCCTGCCTAACGTTAGGAGAGAGAGGTATTGACTATAGGCTGTGTCCAGAGCTGTCAGGCTGGGATGGTTGCCAGGGTTGTGGTGGTATCTGGCATCTTAGTGACTCCCATAAGTGCTTTTACCCTAGAAGCAACTAGAGAGAGAATTATATGTCCAGCTGGCTGGCTATGCATGATTTAAAACATAGAAGATTTAAGGAAAGAAATAGTTATGGTCAGGTAGGTAAGAGCTAAAGTAAAAGGGGTTGAAGATAACAGGGAAGGAATGGCTGTGGGCACAGGGTCTTAGGGACATGTCCTCAGTGAAGGATGTCCAGCGACTGCTTTCCCTGATGGGAAGACAGGTCACAAGGGGAGAGTCAGCCCCTAATATGGAAGTTTAGAAACCAAGACTAAGGGGATAGAAACAAGGAAAATTAGTACAATAGCAATTGGCATTACACATTTGCATTTGGGCATCTTAGCCAACAAACTTCTTCAGAAATCATCTTCTGACAGGAATAGATCCCTTTAGGAAATCGGATTCCTGAGTTGTTTGTGATGTTTCTGTTAAAGAATATCCTTTTGCAAAGTACACATTAACTATAACATCTATAAACACTTGTGTAACAATATTTTACAGATGAATTTCTTTACTCCAGATTCTGGGGAGAATTCAGGAGAGCTTTGAGCTATTCTAAGCTCAAGATCCAAATTTCAATTAAGGCTGCAAATACAAGCCATTAATTAATAAACTTCACCTACTTCTCAAAGTATGTTCCTAACAATTTGAGAATGTTCTATTATTAACCTAATAGGTTGTTTGGGGAAATGGAAACTTTAATTTTCCAATTTGTATTATGTGCTGATTATGGAAATTGTCACGAAGGAAGAAGGCCCAGGAAGGGAAAATATCTCCTCATGTCACAAAGGACAGTGAGTGGCTTCATATACCAAGCAAGGCTGTCACTGCCATTATTGTTTCACTCAAGGATCAGTAGCCTAGATGGTCAGGAAAATTCAGTCCAAAGTGAGCCTTGGGCTGCCTTCTCTATTAACCATCCTAGGACTTTCTCTCTCCTTAGAGCACTTGCCACTGGATGCCAGAAGCCTTCTTTTCCTTAAAGGACAAGTCACCCATTACAGCTCAAGAGAAATTCTGCTTATCAGCAGTCCAAAAACAAATTTCCATACCCTCAAACAAGCTTTTCTGACCATTTGCCCTCTCTAAGAATTCCTTAAAGCCTATGCGTCTACATTATAGCAATTGTTCTTACATATTTTGGCAATAATTAATTTATCACAATTTAGTCATAAAACCTGAACAGGAATGTTGAATTCATTAGCTCTATAGTAATATACAAATCAAGACTAGATCACATCCTGACCTTAAGCCATCTGAAAGAAATAAGACAAGACCAGTCAGGAATCTCTCTAAGGAATTTTCAGAGAAATTCTAGAATTATTTGTGATTTTCCAAAACTACATACATCAATTCCAGAAATGATCCCTAAGCTAAAGATCCAATTATGAGAGCAGAACATCTATCTGTTCTCTTTCACCTTCTCTCTCTTTATCTCTCTCTCTTTTCCTTCAAAACCCTCTGCTTAAAAGGCAGAACACAACTTCTATTCTTCCTTCACAAATCTGCATACTCAAGCTTTATGGACTTTAGATCAAAGTCCCTCTTTCTTCTGAATTCAAACCCAACATACCTCTTCACCTTCTCTGACTTGCTTTTACCATCATAAGTCAAACAAACATTCTATTGGTATCACTTCAACTGTTAATCGGTAACCCCAAAGAATTCTGATTTATTAAAGGATTACATCATTGAATCATCTTTAGCATAAGGCTCAACCATTATAAATTTCAGTTAATAATACAAATTGGTAAACTGAGGTAACCACTGAGTATTGAACAAAATCTATGGTAGAGTCAGGTTTACAATGAGCTTTTGTTTACATCCAAAGAATACTTAAAATACATATTTCAACAGGAACTCACATAACATATAAAAAAATTTCATAAAGCATTTAGTATTACAGGACCTATTTTAAATTTAGAGATCTGAAACTTTTTAAGGACTGTAAACCTTCAAGCAAGCCTTTTGATAAGCAGGCTGATTATTTTCAAGACCAAGAAGTTAAATGTAATAATAAAGTTAGTGCAACTTTAATACACTAGGTAAAAACCATTGAGATGAAAACCATTTGATAATCTTAAACAAAAACCCATTTTGGGTAAGTTTAAACACTGCTAAAACCTCTTTTACAAACCTGATCCATGGCTTTTCTATATAAACTGAAATTTCACTGTCTGAAAAAATTAAAATTAGGATGTTATTTTCTATATTTCTATTTTTTCATATGAATATATGATCACAATTTTGAAATAAAATACCAATAAATACCTCTAATAGACAGATTTTAAGCATTACTTCCTTCTGGCTAGCAGACAGGGAAAGGAGATTTATCAGGTCTTCTTATCTCTCCCTGTTTACCTCAAAACAGAAGATAATTAATAGGTTGTTCTACAAGTTGAAAAAAAACTTAGTTTTAAAAAGTATAAGACATTTTAAAATCCCCAAAATTGGGCTTTCTCACCAGTTGTGTCTCTGTTCAGAATCAAACCCCTTCCTCTCTGCAGTAGAGGAGAAGGTAGACCTGATCAGTGAACTGATAACTTCCTGGTTTCCTTCCCCCCATCTCCACCTGGGTTTCTCTGCCGGCCCTTGCCTTAAAATCCAAGTGAAGAGTAGAGTTTTGGAGAACTGGCAGCCTAGTGAGAGAATAAAGCTAAAAGGTAAGGAGCTTCTGTCCATACAATATATCCAATTGCCACCTGGAGTTAGAATTTTAGCGTAACAAAAAGCCAATTTCCTCATCATTTTTTTCCTTGATGTTGCTCAGCTATTTAACATGAGAGAAAACAAACAAACAAACAAAAAATCCAACTGAATTTTCTCTCAGGCTGCTTAGACTTGATCTCTTCCCAAAAGGAGAGGCCTGCAAGCATGTTTCTCCTTTTGTCTTAATTGGGTTGGCTAGTCCCTATCTGGCTTGTCCTCAGGCTGGAAAAAAAATTCAATTTTAGGGTGCCATGGATAGGCCATGCCTCTTGCTTACCAAGGATGTAACATGACCAGTCAACATTACAAAAAGAAATTGCTTGCTTTTTCTTTAGTGTCAATTTTTTTCAAATTTTTAAGTATACACCCCAAAGGGGAATCTCGGGGTACTCTCTGTCTCTGTCCCATTTAGATGCAGGATGGCCAATTCTACACTAGAGGGTCAACAACTGTGCATCCACAGAGGTTGCCCATCCACAGAGGTTTCCCATCCAAGAGCACTCAGTGTAATACTGAGGCAAGACTTCCCACACACCAGAATGTCTTCCAGTATAGAAAGGGAAGCCGACAGATAGACCTCAATCTCCAGTGGCCAGACTGATCTGGGGCTGATCGGAGAGAGAGCACGAAAGAGTTCCCACAAAGATATCACCCAAAAGATGTGGGTTTCAGTCAAAGAAAAGGCTCCTTCCTACCTGAGAAACTGTGTCCTTGTGGACGATCTGGAGTACAGGAGTAGCTTTCCGGAGAGCCAAAAACGTTGGGCGTCAAAATGTTATGGGAGTTGGTGTGTACCCCTGGGGTTTCCCTCTTTCTTCTGGGCACCAAAATGTTATGGGAGTGAAGGATACCTTTGGGGTTCGGGAAGGATACCTTTTACAAGAATGCAAGACTCCAAAAGTTAGCTTAAAAACAAAAAGAGAAATTTATTAATTTAGAAAGTAATGTTGAGAATGGCCAGGAGGGTAGCAAGGTGGGACAGCAAGATGGGGAGCAGTTCCTTGGGAGGACAGCATGAAAGGAAAGGCTGTTCCTCCATGGGGACAGCATGGATGGAAAGGCTGTCCCCCAGATGATACCAGTTCGGGGGTTTATATACTCTTTAGATGCTATGTCCTAGTGTGGACATGACCTATAGAGTGCTAGTCCCTTAGGCATTTGGCGGGGTGAGGTGGTCATCTGACTGGGGTCTGCCTGGAGGCATAAAGATTCATTTCTTTGTCTACTTTAAATGTAGAGGACAAAAGAGGGTAAACATCTCAGGAGCCTAGGTGGGGTCATTGGGTGTTTCTAGGTTAAGAGTCACAAGGATGCAAAGGCAAGGGAGTTTCCCTGGTAATAGTTCGCCTGGCTTTCTGGAGTACAGTGCCCGTGTCAAACTGATCCAACCATTCCGGAAGGCAATTTGGAATTATGCTCAAAGGGCTATAAAACAATGCATACCGGTCTATCCAGTAATACCACTAGTAGATCTGTATCCCAAAGAGACCAAAAAAAAAAAAAAGAAAGAAAAGAAAAGGTGGAGGGAGGATCTACTTGTCCAAAAAGATTTAAAGCAGCTCTTTTTGTGGTGGCAAAGAATTGGAAATTGAAGAGATGTCCATCAATTGGGTGAACAAATTGTGGAATATGATAGTGATGGAATACTATTGTGTTATGAGGACTGATGAACCAGATGATTTCAGAAAGAGCTGGAAAGACTAATGCAGAGTGAAACAAGCAACCCAGAGAACATCGTACATAGGAACGGCAATATCATGGAATGATTTACTATGATTGACTTGGCTACTCTCAGCAAAACAATGAGCTAGGAAAATTCTGAAGGACTTATGACCAAGAATGCTATCTACCCCCAGAGAAAGAGCTGTTGGAATAGGAATGCAGTTCCAAACATATGGTCTTTCACTTGTTTATTTGGATTTTTGTTATAGGGTTTTGGTTTTACATGGTTATTCACTTACAAAAATGACCAATATGGAAATATGTTTTGCATAATATTACATGTATCACCCAGATCAAATCGTTTGCCAGTTCTAGAAGGGAGGAGGGAAGGGAGAGAGACAATTTGGATCATATAACTTTGGAAAACTTATGTGGAAATGTGTTATTACATGTAACTGGTAAAAAAAAAGTTAAAAAAATGAACAAGAATTTTAATTTTATCCTAGAGGCAAGAGGAAGCCACTTAATGTGGGTTGAGTATAAGAATGGAATCACATGGTAAGATTTGCTTTGAAGGATTTCTACTTTGGTAGCAGGACTGTCAAATGAAGTGAGAGGGAGAGAGGCAGAGAGATCAATATGGTGACTATTATAATAATCAAGTTTGAGATGTGATGAAGACCTTAACCAAGGTGGTAAATGTAGGAGTGGAGAAAAGGAGTTTGTTGCAAAGATGCAGAAAGAGCACAAATGAACAAATGATTGATTATGTGGAATGAAAGAGAGCAGGGAGAATATGAGCCTGGCACACTAGAAAGATGGCGGGGTCTTCAACATGAATATGGAAGTTAGGGAGGGGTGTGAATTCAGGGAGTTCAGTGGTTGATGCATTGAGTTGAACCTGTCTCTGGGACATCCACTTTGAAGTGACCTATAAGCAATTGCTGTTCTAGGACTTGAAGGTTGGGGGTGAGATATATAGATATGGGAATCATTTACATAGTTTGACAGTTAAACTCTGTTTAAAAGCTGATGAACTTCCCAATAGAGAGAATATGAAAGAAGAAGAAAAGTAGGCTCAGGTAGGAATCTTAAGGAAGACTCACAACTGGGGAACAGGCTGTGGATGCTAAGATGAAGAAAAAACAGCTAAACAGATAGGAGGTAATCCACAGGAGAGTAGTATCTGGAAAACCCATCTGTAAAATGGTGATGATAATTTTCATAGTGCCTACCTCATAGGGTGGTTGTGACTTTCAATTTAAATAAGCCACATAAAAGTGCTGTGCAAGCTTAAATTGCTATATAAATGTTCATTTTTGTTGTCATTTCTGATGGATAATAACAAATGCAGGCAATTTTTTTCAAATTATGCACAGGGAAGGAAAATTCCTTGTTCTAGCACGCCAAGAACTAGAGAATTAACAGCTGAAGGAGGCTATGAAGTTCTCAGCTGGGGGAAGGCAAGCCTGAACCTTCTAATAGTCTTTAGTGTTCCAGATTCCCTAGTGGAATATCTAGGGGGATGAGGCCTGTCAGAATGCACATCCCAATGGGAAGAACCTTTTAAACAACTCTTTTCTGATAACAGTACTTTATGAACTAACTAATATGGTACTTTTGGAGCTTGTGGACAAGACTGTATCTTGCAAAGTGATATCTGTAAAGCAATTTCCTGGGCAATTGGAATGAAAGGACATGAACAAATGTAAATATGAATGAGAAATCAAAATTGAAGGTCATCCTTCTGTAAGGAAAAACACCAGATTCAAGAGAAAAGTTGCCTTCTTCTGTGTCCATGAAGATGAGGAAATTCCTTTTTTTTTTTTAAAAACACAGAATGGAACTTAGATTTTTTTCAGCTGTGGGAATTTATATTTTAATATTCTTAGTCATTTCACTGTCCATTCTTTATTATAACTCTGAGATTCTTTGATTCTAATCTTTTATTTATTTGATTATAGGATTATACATTTAGAGCTGACCAGGATCCTCAAAGATCATTTAATCTAATCTGGTCATTTTACAAGTGAGGAAACAGGCATAGAAAAGCTAAGTGAATTACCCTAGGTCATAAAGATAGATGTCAGAATTAGTAAGTACTCAGCCTTTCCTTTTCCTCTCCTTTGTTCAACCTTCCTAAAGAAGGAGTGAAACATTTTTAAAAGACTCAAACGAAATCAAAAATACATTCCAAAAGGGATCCAATTAAACCATATACTTTTAAAAATGATACACATAGAAATTTTTGCTTTCATATGCAATGAAGAGTGTTCAATAGCTCTCATTTTCAAAAAAAGATTCATAGCTGTGCTTTTTGTGGTGGCAAAGAATTGGAAACTGAGGGGACGTCCCTCATTTGGGGAATGGCTGAACAAATTATGGTATCTGATGGTGATGGAATACTATTGTGATATAAGGAGTGATGAACAGGATGATGAACAGAGAGAACTGGAAGGCCCTACATGAACTGATGGGGAGTGAAATAAGCAGAACCAGGAGAACATTATACACAGTAACTGAAACATTGAGGGATGATCAAGTGACTTTGCTACTAAAAATAATGCAATGATCCAGGGCAATCCCAAGGGACTTATGAAAAGGAATGCTATCCACATCTAGAGAAAAAACTGTTGGAGTAGAAATGCAGATGAAAACATGATTTATTAGGTATATGATTTGGGGTTTTGGTTTTATAAGATTATTCACTTACAAAAACAAATAATAGAGAAATAGGTTTTGAGCAATAATACATGTATACCCAGAGAAATTGCTTGTCAACTCCAGGAGGGGGGAGGAAAGAAGGGAGGAAGACAACATGAATCATGTAACCTTGGAAAACTTATGTGTAAATTATTACTGGAATGAAATAAAGATAAAAATTTTTAAATACTTCTCATTTTTTAGGTAATATTACATTTTATTATTTTCCACAATTACATGTAAAAACAATTTTTAACATTAAACAAAATCTGAGTTCCAAATTCTCTACTTCCCTTTTACCCTTCCCTCCCTCCCCTCCTCCCTGAGATGGTAAGAAATCTGATATAAATTTTACATGTGCAATCACAACACCTTTCATCTTAATCAATCAGTCAGTTGATGGGCATGATTTTACTTTTAAGTATATAAATAAAATTCTCTTACTTTGTGATCTCTTTATGAGGTACAAGCCAAAGAAGTTTACTACTCTAGGAGCTCTAAAAAGCTAGAGGAATTTGAATGGTCAGTCCAACAGCCAAGTAGTCAGGTTGTATGGGAACCTTGGCTTGGTGATATCTTGAAGAAGCAGACCTACCCTTGTGCCTGTGCCAGAGGGCAATGGTTTCCCCAGAGAAATAAAAAGTAATACTTCTTCTTCCCCTTATTAACCCTGTCATTGGATTAAGGAGAGCCATAAGACACCATGGCATCTATCTAAGCACAGGAAAACATACCAAGAAGGAACAGGTGGATACCCAAGAAAAGAAAAGCTATAACCAGGAACAAGAGATATACTAAGGATAAAAAGGAATATGGAAATAGAAAGCTCAAGGGAAAAATTTTTGAATATGATCCCTTGAACTGGAGAAGAATGCCAGTTTTGGACTCAAGAAAGAATTTCAATAGCCAGAGTTGTGAATATACCCTTTGGCCTCAGGTGTGTCTCACTATTGATCAAATTGTCATTTTGATATTCCTCTACCCAATCAACTTTGTGTATGGGGTGGAGGGAGTACACCCTTACTTGATGGAGGATATTTTGCATACACTCTTATTGCTCTGTCTTAGCAGTAAAGCTTTTTTTCTTAAACCTAATCAAAAGCTGGTTAGCAAATCATTTTCAAGAAGCACACTAGTGGGAACGCCATGAGCAACTGTACTAGAAACCTCGACTATTAGGGTTACCCTGAGAACCTGTGAAGATTGGATTTAGCTATCTCCTGACTGTAACAATGAAGATACTCTTTCTTTATTCTGTAGATAAAATTGTAATCTCCTGATTTTAACAATGAAGGTACTTAGCTATTCCTTGATAGGGAAGCTAGAATTTTAAGCTATAATCTATTTTTAGATCTTAACTACAAAAAGGTGTTAAGTAACTACAAAAGGTGAATTAACCACGAAAAGGTGTTAAGTAACTATAAAAAGTGAACTACAAAGAGATGTTAAGTAACCCAAAAAGATATAATTTAACCAAAAAAGGTGAGAAGTAAAGAATGGGCAGTCCTGGAAAAAATCTAACCAAAGAAGGTGAGAACTAAAGAATGGGAAGTCCTGGAGAAAGGCATCTGCTGTGATTGGTAGACGTGAAAAGTTAGGGAAGGTGACACAAGAGAAAAAGGTCTTTAAATAGGAAAAGAAAGAAGACTGAAGGAGACAGTCAGTGACCCTGGGCTTGGAGTGAAGGATCAGTCACTTGGAGTTGAAGGGAAGATGGACATATATACATTTGGGCATGCATAGATTCGGGCATCGACTCAGAGGAGCAACTGGAAGACAGACTCAGAGGAGGGACTGGAAGACCAACACCAACACCCAGACTTCTTTTAAACTTTTACCATTGGTGAGTGAAAAGCTAACTAGTGACCTCACCTTTCTGGAGGTGTGAAGCCTCCAGGTAAGGCCCACCTTCTTGAGACTCTCTACCCCTGCCTGGGGCTTAGAAATTCTAACTCCTATCAGAAGAAGCCAGAGTTTTTTCTCTCTCTCTTTCATTCCTTAATATCTCCCTTCTATTGTAAATAAACTACCATAAATTCCATTTACTTTAGTAATTCATTTTGGGATTTAGAAACTAAAATCCGTGGTGACCACCTAATTAATATATATTCAAAGTCCAACCACAATTAAATTTTAACAAACCCAAAGCAGTAAGCAGCCACCCTCTAGAAGCCCAAAATTACAAATGCAAGTGAAAATTAGGTAAATGGCCCCAGAGAAGGTGCTGCATATATGCGATATTTTTTGTGTGTTTTTCTTTGTATGTTGAAATGTTCATGTTCATTGATGCCTATTAAGTTTATAATTAAAAATGCAATTTTTTAAAATTGTGGGAGTTGGTGAACTGGATAGCCTTTGAGATACCAACCAGTTCTTAATATGTGATCCTAAATTCTCAAGTTGGTTGGGTGGTCATTTGTCCAATTAGAAGGGTATTAGTCTAGGCAAGAGACAATGAGAACCTGAGCTGAGGTTAGTGAAATTAGAGCTCTTCCAATGAATTGGTAGATCTTGCATCAAAAAAATTTCTGTGTTCTGTTCAAGGTCTCTAGCTCATAGTACTGTAGCTTTGTAACCTATGGCGAGTTATTTAGCCTCTCTGGGTCTCATGATATAATAATGTTCCATTCCTCAATCCCCTCCATGATTCTTTTTTTTTTAAACTAAAAACCCTTACCTTTTGTCTTAGAATTAATACAAAGTATCAATTCCAAGGAAGAAGAGTGGTAAAGGCTAGGCAATTGGAGTTAAGTGACTTGCGCAGGGTCACACAGCTAGGAAATGTCCAAGACTAGATTTGAACCCAGGACTTCTCAGTTCTCAAGCCTGGCTCTCTATATACTTAGCTACCTAACTGCCCCTCCATGACTCTAATAACTAGATTCTAGATCTAGTTAAATCAGGTAATATTTTGCATGGACTTGGTTTAGCTCAACACAAACCACATGTCACATTTTCCTTTGCATTTAGCTCCACCTGCCAGGTTTGTTCTTGTCTCTGAAATTAATCCTCTAAGGAAAAAAAAATCTTCTATCTATTGCGAATGTTCTAATCTTTAACTCTATTAATTTTTCACTCCTGCTCCAACTCACACCTGACCTATCTATGGGATAGATACAGGCTATCAAAACATTCTCTAACAATGGGCTTTCCCAAGCAAAATGGAGAAACCCAACAACTGAGTCAGATTAGCTTGGGCTCCAGCATTTAGGGTGATATGTTAATGTTAAACTTAGGAGAAATGGTGTATCAGGGAGTTGACTTTTAAACCATTAATTGCAATAATCCAATGAACTACCACAAACACCTAGAGGGGAAGACTGAAGCCAGGAAAGCAGAAATTCAAGTCCTGTCTCTGGCATATATTGGCCTTGTATTGGAAGAAATATCTTCTCTTTGAGTTTGTGTGGTAGGTTACTGATGCTGAAATAAATCTATCGGAAGGCAGAAGTTACAGAGGTAAAAAGCTAGGGCTTTATTATGTTTAAGTACAAGTTCAGGAACCAGTAAATAACCTTGGACAAAGATTGGAGTTTTTGACAAAACTTTATATAGAAAATTACATCAGTGAGTCAGAGAAATAATTTTTAAACTTATAACAAACATTACGCACTTTAAGGTTCTAAAGGTCACATAGATCTTATCCAGCACACTCATTATCTCATGCTTCCTTCAATGTCATAAAAGTTGAACAAACTTAAACAGAATCGTAATCTCATATGTCTCTTAAGGAAACAAACTCAGCAAAACAGAATCTTTAGGTAAACTAAGTCAGGCTACATTTAAACACTGTTTGCAAAATCCTAAATTCATGAAATTACATAGCTACTTTTTAAAGAAATCTCAAAGGGTTAATTGAGAAGAATGATTTAAACAGCACAAAGATAACCAAAAAACCCCAAAAAGCATAATCTGGAAATTCTTCAGGAAATAAAATCTTTTTGTACGGTTTTAAAGATGCTATATTTCCTTCTTTTCCACATTTGGTTTCTTATTTCAGGAATGTCAAAAGTCTTGCCTTAATACCATCATTCTATGAGTTAGCACAGTTCTTTTTTGTTTATTTGTTTTGTCTTTTTTTTTGTCAGCAATTAATATTAACAGGAAGCAACCCTACCAAATGCCTGTGAGCAACTGCATAATAAAATGCAATCAAAGGATTATAAAAGATTCTTTTTACAGCTATGTGACCCTGGGTAAGTCATTTAACCTACACATTTTCTAGATTACTCTCTAAAACTGCCAGTTGATTTTGATTACATTAAATTTAAAAGTTTGTGTGCAAACAAAACCATTCAAAATTAGAAGGGAAGTAACGAATTGGGGAAAAAAATTTATAGCAAAATCTTTAAAAAATCTTTATAACAAAAACTCTGACAAAGGTCTAATTACTTAAATTTATAAGGAGCTAAATCAATTGTACAAAAAAACAAGCCATTCCCCAGTTGATAAATGGGCAAGGGACATGAAAAGTCAATTTTCAGATAAAGAAATCAAAACTATCAATAAGCATATGAAAAAAGTGTTCAAAATATCTTATAATTAGAGAAATGAAAATCAAAATAACTCTGAGGTAGCAGATTAACTAAAATGACAGCAAAGGAAAGTAGTAAATGTTGGGAGGGCTGTGGCAAAATTGGGACACTAATGCATTGCCGGTGGAGTTGTGAATTGATCCAACCATTCTGGAGGGCAATTTGGAACTATGCCCAAAGGGTGATAAAAGACTATCTGCCCCTTGATCCAGCCATAACACTGCTGGGTTTATACCCCAAAGAGATCATAAGAAAAAATACTTATAAAAATATTCATAGTTACGCTCTTTGTGGAGGCAAAAAATGAAAAATGAGGCAGTGCCTTTTAATTGAGGAATGGCTGAACAAATTGTGGTATATGTTGGTGATGGAATACTATTGTGCTGAAAGGAATAATGAAGTGGAGGAATTCCATGGAGACTGGAACAACCTCCAGGAAGTGATGCAGAGCAAAAGGAGCAGAACCAGAAGAACATTGTACACAGAGACTGATATATTATGGCACAATCAAATGTAATGGAGTTCTCTTTTAGCAGCAATGCAATAATCCACGACAATTCTGAGGGACTTATGAGAAAGATGCTATCCACATCCAGGGAAAGAACCGTGGGAGTAGAATACAGAAGAAAAACAACTGCTTGATCACATGGGTCAATGGGGATATGATTGGGAATGTAAACTCTAATGCAAATATTAATAATAAGGAAATGGATCTTGATCAATGACACATGTAAAAAACCCAGTGGAATTGCTCATTGGCTGGGAGGAGGGAAAGAACGTGAATCATGTAACCATGGAAAAATATTCTAAATTAATTAATTAAAAATTTTCAATTAGAAATATAACTAAAATTGTTGGTTGCTTACATGATAATACATGTATAACCCAGATGGAATTGCTTGAGGTACCGGGCAAGGGAGGAAGAATCATATAACTTCAGAAAACTTATGTGGAAATCTATTATTTCACGTAATTAGTAAAAACAAAGTATCTTTATTTTAAAAATGTCAGTTGAAGCGCTCTTTGTGGTGGCCCCAAACTGGAAAACGAAGGGATGCCCATCAATTGGGGAATGGCTGAGCAAATTGTGGTATATGTTGGTGATAGAATACTATTGTGCTAAAAGGAATAATAAAGTGGAGGAGTTCCATGGAGACTGGAACAACCTCCAGGAAGTGATGCAGAGCAAGAGGAGCAGAACCAGGAGAACATTGTACACAGAGACTAATACACTGTGGTATAATCAAACGTAATGGACTTCTCCATTAGTGGCGGTGTAATGTCCCTGAACAATTTGCAGGGATCTAGGAGAAAAAAACACCATTCATAAGCAAAGGATAAACTATGGGAGTGGAAACACCGAGGAAAAGCAACTGCCTGAATGCAGCGGTTGAGGGGACATGACAGAGGAGAGACTCTAAATGAACACTCTAATGCAAATATTATCAATGTAGCAATGGGTTCAAATCAAGAAAACATATAATGCCCAGTGGATTTACACATGGGCTATGGGGGGTGGGGGGGAGGAAAAGAAAATGATCTATGTCTTTAATGAATAATGCTTGGAAATGATCAAATAAAATATAAAAAATAAATAAATAAATAATGTCAGTTGAAGAGCAGGTTCTGACCTGCATGGTACAGGGAGTTCCTCCCCTGTGATTTTTTCTATACCAAATGAAATCTGAAGTTCACTTTCCTATCCCCATCTTTAGAAAATGGAGGTTTAACCAGGTCATCTATACTCTTCCTTCCAACTCTAAATGGATGAGTCTATGAGCCTTACATCCTTGAGTATGGCCAGTGGGACAGTCAATGGAGGTTTCTGAGGCTGTCACCTAGTGCCAGTGTGTTAATCAGCTAGGGATAGCCTTGACTCAGTTTCCCCACCTATAAAATGAGGTTGAACTTAATAATTCTATTGGTCCCTTGTAGCATTAAATTTATAATGCTATGATCCTATTATCCTCTGACTGAACCAGCGCTGAGAACTTGGCCAGATTCTACACTTGTCACCCTCTCCAATGCCCCATAGTCCGCCTGAGCTTCAAATCTTTCATCCAACTGCCCTTTCGGAAGAGAACTGATTCCGCTGGGAGAGGGTGGCGTTTCATTGCTCCCAAGGCTCTAAAACAGAAGACAAACACGTCTGAGCTGAAGAGGGGGAAACACAAGCTGAGGTTTCTTCCAGGGTGTGTACATACAAGATGGATGGGGATAATGCAAAAAAGAGGCACTTCTGCGCTCAGCATGAACCCACTTCCTCTTTGCATTAGGTAAAACTGTCACTTTATAGCAGAGCCAAACTCCTCCTGCTGGAACAAGGCAGCCTGCAGCATATCAGCAGCTTGGGCAGCTGATGAAAGACATCAGTGGAGCCTTTGATTCAAGATGCATATTAGAGCGCGTTTGGAAACTTGCATATGTTCCCTGTTACTCCCACCCTCCACCCCTCCCAGTGCAGCCTAGGAGGGCTGAGCTGTGGAAGGGAAAACCCGGACGGAATCAATCGAAATCTACAAGGAATCGTCAGAGTAGGCTCTGGGCAAAACCCGAAGTGGAGTTTGCCCTAAGAAATGGAGGCGAGCTTTACCGGCATCCCCTGTATGCGTGTGTGTCCACCGTTTAGCCTATTAAGTATGCCCGTCACTGGTCTCTAGTTGAAAGATGTCCCCCATTCCGTGCATACAATGATCAAGTGCTATCAAGCATGGGAACCTGGGAGGGGTATAACATGCTCATTCAGAATAATGTCCGAAGCCCGGGATTCTTCTTGCTTTGGTAGTGTGAAATCGCTTATTTATGGCTTGCATTGAAGGCCCGGCTTCCAGATAATCCCGCTCTCTAAGAGGTCCGGCTCATGAATGTTTATCTTTCAAATCAAGCTGAAACTAGCAGCTTTTGTTCTCCGGGGGCATACATCAAGGTTTGCGTTCTCCGCTGCACGTTTTTCCCCCCTCATAGAAATGCACGCTCTAGCCTCGCCTATTAATTAATCGTACGCTCCAGCCAGAAAGGGGGACCTCGGGGGTCTCGGACCACAAAGGGCGGGCTTGTTTGCCGAAGGGGCCTGGGCCGAAGTTGTATCATTTTATTTGCCAATCCCAGGCGAAGTAGTCCAGGCTAATGGGACGGGCCGGGAGGAGGAAACCTAAGAAAGAACTCCCGGCCGGCGCACACCCTTCCAATGGGGGGCTGAGGTAGTCGTGTTCTCAAACACGCACGCAAAGCGAACTAGGACAAAGCAGGGAGCCTGGCTAAAAGAAGGAATAAAATAGCATTTCTGTGAAGGAGGACCGAGGAAGGGGGGTGGGCAGGCTGTATTGATGGAGAGAAAGAAATTCGTTCCCTCATGTGCAAGCCACCCTGTTAGATGGGAGGGTAATTTTTTAAAATTGTAATTGATGTATTTCCTTAAAGGAAGGAGCATTTTAGAGTAATCCCACTCCCTCTTCCACTACCCAGCAAGCTTTCACTTGAAACAAAGAAAAATAAAGGGGGCGGGGGAAGGGAGCGGGAAGCAATTTTAACAAAACTAAGAAATACATCAACTGAGTTTCAGATTAAGCATTATTTGATACACTCCCCCTCCCCCACCCTCATATTGAGAAATCAGAGGTGGGAAAGAAAAAAAATTAGCTGTGTATTTGTTTCTTTGAGCCTCAGTTTCCTCATTTGTAAGATGGGGATATACTACCTACTTCACCCAGTTATTTAGTGTCAAATGATATTGTATATGTAAAAACTCTTGAAAATCTTAAAGCACTATATAAATGAGTTATTTTTATTAGTAGTATTATTTGCTGAATCTATCAATATGAGATATGCTTAATAAGAAGGCAGATTTTTGTTTTTCATCAAGGGCTGCATATAAATTTTGGGTCACTGTGTAATAATGTGCTTTCAGCTAAAGAAGAGGAGATAATGTTGATAAACCACTGGAGGCACCAAAAAGGGAAGTTTTAACTCCAGACAAAAGTAGGTTTTCTTGATTTAGGATGACTGATACCATCGATGGCTGAAAACAGAACACACATATAAATTTAACCCCACTAGGACTAGGCTCATGGATAGGAATATTCAGATTTTACATTGGCCCCCTTAAACATTTAATTGTACAAAGGCAGCTTAATGTAGAGCAAAGAGGGTTAGCTTAGGGGTCCAAGTCTTGGGTGTTTATCCAGCCTCTGTGAACGAGAGTAATTCACTTAACCTTTCCGAGTTAGTTTCATCATCTGTAAAATGGGGAGATGCCAACCTCACAAGTTTATTGTGAAACTGATGTGAGTTGGAGTCTGTAAAGTGCTTTGAAAAAACTTAAATGTGCTGTAGAACTGTCGTTTTTCATCATTATTATACAACACTCCTCTGTCAAGTCCGGACCTAAAGCCAATGTCGAATGAAAGCAATCTAGCAATCTAACTCTGCTTCCAGTAATTCAAGCAAAAGCCACCTTTTAAAAAGCCTTGCTCTGATTGCAGAGACCTTTTCATCATGTACCAATGATAGGGCAAAGTATGGTATAAATGCTCTCTTGCTGGTCTGCTCTCCCATGCCATGAATACTTTAGATGGTGTATAATTCCCAGAATGGTGGCACATACTCATAGGAGCTTCATAAAAGCCATATGCTTTTGTGCAATTTCTTTTTCTTTAGTAGGAGAAATGCTACTACCCGAAGTGTAATGGGGTTGGGAGGGCGTATTTATTATAGATAAATTGCTCCTAGATGCCTGATACTGGCAGAGGAAACCTCGAACTTGGATCATATCATCCTTGCCTTTGAGCCTCTGAAGGTTTTTTAGGAACAATGGAAGAGGTGTGAATGGCTGTTAAGCCCTCTTCTTTGACTTTGAAAAACTAGAACTGTGGAAGATTCTTGAGCTGCTCTTTTAAAGTTTTCCTCATGCTGTTAACAACAACAGCAGTTCACCAAGAGGGAACTATTTATGGAGGGGGGAAGAGGGTGGGAAATCTTGCATCAGCTCAAAATTGGGATTCTGGAAAAGAAATATTTAACTAGAGTAGATAAAAGCACTTCCTGAACACCTGATTTTTGGACATCCCATCCTTATGAATTAACTCGTTTTTATCCCCTACAAAAATCTAGCGTCAGGAGAATTTGTTACAAATTTACTGGGACAAAAAGTTTGCCTTGCCAGTTTACTCATGGGGATGACACGTTCCACTGGTATCCACACAGTGCTGAGAATCAAAGGAAGTTCTCTTGAACCTGTGTGTGCCCACGCATGCATGTGCACTCACTCTGTGGATTTGTGGGAGGGAAACAAGAGTCCCAAATATGGGCAGATATGGGTGACTTCTGATCTGTATCATCAAATGGAATGGCTATATGCTGCTCACAAATCCACTGGAATATCGCAAATAAAACTATTTTATCATGGACAGATTTTTATTTTTAATGTCAAAATTATGTCCTCATAGTCCTGAATGGTAACAAGTTTTTAAAGCATTGAACTTGGAATCAGGAAGAAAGACCTCAATTGGAATCCTGCTTTGGATACAGATTAACTCTGTGACCCTGGGCAAGTCAAAAAAAAAATCAATCTGAGCCTCAGTTTCCTCATCTGTAAAATAAGAATACTAATAGTATTTCCTTCACAAGGTGGGTATAGAGATCAAATGCAATAATATATGGGATGAGTTCTTTTGTTGAGTCACATCTAACTCTTTGTGACCCTGTGGACTCTACTGTATATGGAGATATCTTGGCAAAGATACTGGAGTGATTTGCCATTTCCTTTTCCAGCTTATTTTACAGATGAGGAAACTGAGGTAAACAGGGTTAGGTGACTTGCCCTGAGTCTCACAGCTAATAGATGTCTGAGGCCAGATTTTAACTCAGGTCTTCCTGACTCCAAGCCCAGAGCCCTATCCATTGAGCCATTTCACTGATTCCTTTATAAATCTTAAAGTGCCATATAAATGCTACCTACTATTATTATTGGGCTTTCTTTTATCAGGTAGAATGTTCAAGAGACAAAAATCTCCTTCAAGTCGATGCACTTTTCTCAGTAGGAGTGAGATTATAATTACTCTTTTAACCCTTATTTTACATTCTTGTCTCCAGGATAATCATGACCTGCTGAGATATAATAATGGAAGATACTGAGTCTATGGATTGACTCCATGAATCTATTAAGGCACAAAAAACAAAGAGTTTGCGATTTGGATCCAAAGGTCAGGTGATCCAGTCTTTACCTAAACAAGATCCTCCACAATCCCACCTCTTCTAAGCAGCCAGATCTACAGCCAGTAGTCTGTTGCCATTGTCATCTTCCATAAAACAGAGGAAGGAAATGTCTACATGAGAAAAAGAGAAGCAGGATGACTGTAAGTTACTCTAGCACCACAATAATAATGATCTGGATACATAGAGTATTTAAGGTTTACAAGTTACTTTACATTTATCTCATCAATCAGTCGCCAAGTATTTATTAAGCACCTATTATAGGCTAGGCATTATACATGACTCTTCATGACCTTATCTGGGATATTCTCAGCAAAGATACTGAAAAAATTATTTGCCGTTTCCTTCTCTAGCTCATTCTACAGACTAGGAAACTGAGGCAAACGTCATCATCCTAATATAGACACTACATGTACCAATAGATAGATAAACACAAAAAAGAGAAAGATAGGAAAAGAGTGAAAGGGGGAAGAGAGAAAGAAAAAGGAAGGAAGCAAGGAAGGAAAGGGAGGGAAGAAGGAAAGAAGGAAGAAAACAAGGAAGGAAGGAAGGAAGGAAGGAAGGAAGGAAGGAAGGAAGGAAGGAAGGAAGGAAGGAAGGAAAGAAGGAAGGAAGAAAAAAGAAGGAATGGGAGAGAGTGAGAGAGGAGGAAAGAAAGAAAGGAAGGAAGAAAGGGAAAGAGAAAGAAAGAAAGAAAGAAAGAAAGAAAAGAGAAAGGAAGGAAGGAAGGAGAAAAGGAAGAAAGTGAAAGAAAAGCACTTTTTAATGTGCTAAGCACTAAGATGTAAGTAAAAAGCCAGTGTCTACCCTCAAAGAGCTAAGAGTCTAGAAGAGAGGACAATACTTATAAGAGGGCTGAGAAAGAAGGAGAGGGTAACTATTCTCCAACACCTAGATACACTAAAGATATTTGTACAATTAAATTATTGTCAAATATGTAAAATCCAGTGGAATTGCGAGTTGGCTAGGGGAAGGGGTTGGGAAGGGAAGGGAAAGAATATGATTCTTGTAACAAAGGGATAATGTTCTAAACTGACTAATTAAATAATATTTTCAAAACAAAATTATTGTCAAGTACAATCTTTTGGTTCCGCAGTCACCTCTGCCTTTACGAATCCCTAGCTTCTCTAAGGGATAATTTCAGACTGTTCAGGAGGTGTTGCCCAATTACTTTAGTTGTTAGTATTCTCTCACTCCCAGAAATAAGTTGTATTTATACTGTGCATTTTTATAAATTTACTTATATATACACATGTCGAATCTCCCCCTAGAAGAATATAAGCTTTTTAATGGAAGAGACTATTTCATTTTTTGCCTTTGTATCCCTAGCATCTAAGAGTGCCTGATGGATACATAGTAGGCATTTAATAAATGCTTGTTGAATAAATGAATAGATGGATGAATGGATGCATTGTGATTAACTTCAGAATGCATGCACTATCTTGCTGGAAAACATTTTTCCCATTGAAGTTTTCTCTCCAAATGAGCTTTGTCCTTGGTCTAACTTTAATTTTTCAGCTATCATTCTCACAGTTAATCAGCTCTTTGCACAAACCAAATCTCTGACCTTTTCAGTGTGGCGATCAGTCTCATGGGTGATTAGGCATCATCATGAATATCTTCCCTAACTTATATCAGCCTTGTGGGCCAAGAAAAAAATGATTGCTCACTACATGTTACTCCATCCTCTAGATTTCTTTCAGCACTTTGTTATGTCACTGCAAAAACGTTTGACTTCACTCATCATTAGGCCTTGTCCTAAACAACGATCATTCATTTTAACCTTGACACAAGACAACACACTCTAGTATTCCCCAAAGTCGTTCACATTCACCAGACTGCCTGTCTCTACCAGTTAAAACATCTGAAAATTCAACTGTTTGCACAAGAGTTATTAAGAAAGGGATATGTTTCCTTTTGTTTTAATTTACCTTAAATAGAGACTATTCCTTTAATTTAGGCTAATTGGCCAATTGTGGACTAGTGCTGGGATGTTTTCTTAATGTATATGTTATAGGGCCCAAAGACAAATAGAGAACTCATAAGCACGCTCACACACATGCCCCTTCTTTACTGCTAGTTTTGTTCTTCATCCTTTAGTCCTTCTCATCTTAAAAAAAAAAAAACAAACAAATCAAAAAGAAAAAAGAAGTGGTTTCTGAGTTCTCTTCTAACCCTCATTTTCTATAAATATTTCTGGTCCCCTGAGCCCTTAGGACAGCTGGATTCTGACCCAGACATTTTATACCCATAGATCCTATTAGGGGAGACAAGGGACTCCCTGGGAGGCTCACTGAGGAAGTCCACTGACATGGGTAGATTAGAGGGAAATGAGAGTTGATGAGATAGCTCAGATAATTCCTTACCTATGAAATAAGAGGGACGAGTTAGATCATCATTGAAGTACCTCCCAACTCTAAGACTCTGTGTAAAGGTTAAAATTGTGATAGTCTTAGAGTTGGGAGGTACTTCAATGATGATCACAAATACATAATTTAAGTCATCACAAAGAGTCTAATGGATGTACCAGGGGAACCCAATAAATAGTCTGGAATGACCACCAGGCAGCAGAGTTGAACAGTAGAAAAAACAAAACAACAACAAAAACCACACACATTGAATCAAGGAAGACTTGGGTTCGGATCCTGGATGGACCATTTACTTTCTGGGATGCTGGGCAATCACTCAACTTCAGCATTCTCAATTATAAAATGAAGCCATCATTCTAAATAATCTCTAAGATCCATCCCAGCTCTGAATCTATGCTACAGGGTTGTGGAACATCTCTAAGTATCCTCTAGTTCAAATCCCACTCCTACCTTTTACCCTATTTTAAGAATGAGAATCGGAGGGGCTAGAAAGTTTTAAGGACTTTCCTAAGATCATATGGATGGCAAGGCAGAATTCAAACTCAACTTCTATGACTCCATATCTAGCTATATAACATAAGTGTACAGATCCCTGAGTCTGGAATCAGGAAGAACTAAATTCAAATATAGCCACAGACTTTTCCTAGTTGTGTGTCCCTGATCAAGTCACTTGATAGTTTTCTTCCTCAGTTTCCTCAACTGTAAAATGGGGCTAATAATAGCACTTTACCTCCCAGGGTTGTTGTGAGAATAAAATGAGTTAATATTTATCAAATGTTTAGTATAATGCCAGGCACATAGTAGATGCTTGTTTCTTTCCCTTCCCTTCTTGGTTTTGTCATTCATTCATTTCAGTGGTGTCCGATTCTGTGACTCCATCTAGAGTTTTCTTGGCAAAGATACAGGAGGGGTTTGCCATTTCCTTCTCTGGCTCATTTTACAGATGAGGAAATGGAGGCAAAAGGGTTAAATGACTTGCCCAGTGTCTAAGGCCAGAATTTAACCCAAGAAGATGACAAGATGACTTGTCCTGATTCGTCAGTGCTCTATCCACTATGCCACCTATCAGACCTGTGGTGACATTATCAATTATGTTTGGTATTTAGGATGAAAAAAATAAAATTCTTCATTTCTTTAGGCAAAAGGATCCAGGAAGCATAAGAGTAAATGTATAAAAGTAATAGTTCTAGTCAGTGACTTACTTGCCTATGTTGTTAATATAGTTTATGGAAACAATCAAGAGATAATGTTAATTGAATGGGGCACTATCAAATGTAATGATCCCCTGCTGTTAGATAAGTACCAAGGAGTCAAACTCTTTATTTTCCAACCAACAGAAACTGCCTCTGTGATGCTCCAGGCTCCATTACAGTTATTATTTCAATTTTCCATTATTAACAAGAAGGTAATCTTTCTTTATTTTTCTGATGAATTTTTGTGCATGATGGTAGCATTTGGTCACTTTACTCTACAGATTGTCTTAATAAAGTTTCATCAGACTGGAGGAAATTATTCACCCACAATACCAGATGTCCCAAAGGTGTTAGTACAGTTTTAAGCTTTAACAGCTTAATGTCTATAGGATTGACTTATTCATACCTATATTTTTAACAAAGAAACCACAAATATTATTTAAAAAGAATTAAAACTTAGACACATCTGAGCAACCTAAGAGGTTGAAATGTACACCTTCAGTTTTTCTCTCCATTCATCAAATACAGAATTAGCATACCGTGATTGGGGTATCAGCACTCCATTCTAGGGAGGTAGGAATTTGATTCTAACACTGAGGCCAACTAAATGATTGATGAGTCTTTGTATGACCTTCTATATCTTGAGAAAGTCCAGCCCTGTTATTCACTCTTCACTTACCCACCAGCCTGTTCTACCTCCACATGAATTTCCTCAGACTCAAGTGTGCCTCAGACTTTTTATTTTTCCAACTGTTATTAGGATTTTGCCTGTGATGAACATCCTAGATGCTATCCTCTCCCTCCCTCCCTCCCTTCCTTCCTTCCTTCCTTCCTTCCTTCCTTCCTTCCTTCCTTCCTTCCTTCCTTCCTTCCTTCCTTCCTTCCTTCCTTCCTTCCTTCCTTCCTCCCTTCTTTCTGTCCTTCCTTCCTTCCTTCCTTCCTCCCTTCTTTCTGTCCTTCCTTCCTTCCTTCCTTCCTTCCTTCCTTCCTTCCTTCCTTCCTCCCTTCTTTCTGTCCTTCCTTCCTTCCTTCCTTCCTTCCTTCCTTCCTTCCTTCCTTCCTTCCTTCCTTCCTTCCTTCCTTCCTTCCTTCCTTCCTCCCTTCTTTCTGTCCTTCCTCCCTTCTTTCTGTCCTTCCTTCCTTCCTTCCTTCCTTCCTTCCTTCCTTCCTTCCTTCCTTCCTTCCTTCCTTCCTCCCTTCCTTCCTCCCTTCTTTCTGTTCTTCCTTCCACTCTCTCCCTTTGTCATCCTTTCCTTTCTTCTTTCTTTTATCCTTTTATGATATTTTGTCTTCCTCTGAAAAATGTTAGCTCCTTAAGCAAAGTATTATCTTACTTTCTTTTTTGTCCCCAGCACTTAGCATAGTGCTTAGCACATAGGAGATGCTTAACAAATGCTCTATCTAAATCTATCTCTCTCTCTGTCTCTCTCTGTCTCTCTGTCTCTCTCTCTGTCTCTCTGTCTCTCTGTCTCTCTCTCTCCTGATTATAGCCTTCTGAAGAATCTTAAGTGAGTATCTTAACCAATTAATCTTTTCACGCCTCTATTGAATCATCTATAATTCAATACTTCAAGGATCAAAGGATCTTAGACTTTAGATCTTTAAGGAAAGTGGAAGATAATCTAGTCCAAGCCCTTCATTTGGAAGAAGGAAACTAAGACCTGGAGAACCTAAGTTACTTTCTAAGGCCACACAGGAATGTGATAGAGCCCACATTTGAATACCACCACATTGCATTGCCTCAAGTATACCATTTCACCATATAAATGATCCTTTCCCTAATTCAAATGCAAGCCTTCTTTCTTTATTTTTAGTTTTTAACCTTTACTCTCTGTCTTAGTGAAAGTTTTCAGATGTAAAGGCAAGGGCTAGGCAAACAGGGGTAAGTGATTTGCACAGGATGTCACAGATAGGACGCATCTGGGGCCAGATTTAGTCCTTCCAAATCCAGGCATGGTGCTCTATTCTAGCTTCAAAGTCAAGCTTTCTCAACCTTGGTAAATAATCTTCATTGATGGTTGAGGCATAAAAATTCCTCTCCATGTACCCTTACTTCAGATATCCATAGTTAGGCCAGTCCTTCCACCAAGATTGCTTGATAGGATGGTCTTCAGAGAACAGACATTCAGTTGCTGATCATCAAGATTGTCTTTGAAGCCTTTTCAATTTGGGAGGACTTTAGAGAGTTTGGGTTGCACTGATATAACTGTTGGAAATCCAGAGTCCACTCTTCACTATAGTGAATCAGGAGGCAAGGATTTTAAGCACAATACCTAGGCAGTGGAAAGAATGATCTGTCCTCTCTATCTCACAAGCTTTTTATAAGTACAAAACTCGGTACAACAATATCAGAGTACTCTATAAAAGAACAAAAAATTTCTGTACAAATAGAAGGTATTATTCTAATAAATAGCCTTAGATAGGTGGAGAACCACAAGATCCAACAAGTTCCATGAAACTGGAAAGACTTCTAGTATAGACTTGTCAATAGACCACTGGCTGTTCAAAGGCTAGCCTACCTATATGTGGAGAGGCTCATCACCAGAGAGTTTGTTGCAAGTTAAGTAGTTTCTTAGACATAGCATTATATGTACAAAATACAAATTGGCCCTTAGTTTTATATAACTTCTTTCTAAATCTTTAGTGGTAGGCGCAAAATGGTGAAAAAGGAGGCAGAGGGCACAGTTCTTATAGCCTCTAAAATATTAATTATTGGTTTTTCTAATGTGAGAAATTTGTCTCAAAATTTAGGTGATACACTATTAAAGGAATGAAACTTCATCTATATTGATATTTTTTTTAATAAAAAGGCTTTTATTTTATTTCATTTATTAAAAGTAAAGAAATTAAAGCAAAATAGAGGAATGGCTCCTAGGTTCTCCTTGGAGAGATTAAGAAAGGATTTAATGAAGACAGTTTCATTGTGTACCCAAACACAACCAGAATTCATATTTTATAGGATACTTACTAGTTCTATGACCTTGGATAATGCATTTAATTTCTCTGAGTCTGAGTTTCTGTAAAATAAGGGGACTGGACTGTTTAACTTCCAAGGTCCCTTTCAACTCTAAATATGTGATTTGGTGATCATGTGATGCTGGGACACTTGGTCATCTCATCTTGCAGTGTTCACGATAATCATGAATAAACAAACCACCAGGAATATAATTGTAGCTCGTGCACCAACATTCATTGTAGAGGGCAAATCAATAAAGAACTTTCATGAAGAGCTTGACAAGAAAGAAGCTTCAGGATGTGCCTGTTTTAAAACACTCTGATTTCAATGCAAATATAGGGAAAGGAAAAGGGAGAAAAAATGGTTTGGGATCAATAAACAAAAGAAACTAGGCTGCTTTTCTTGACCAAATAGATTTTATTTGCCCAAACCCTTTTTAATTTAATGTTTTTAAAATAATCTATTTTACATTTTATAATGCTTTCTGTCTCTTGTTTTTTTTTTTAATAAATTCCTTTCCTATTCACAAATCTGATAAGTAATATGTCCTCTGTTCTTCTGATTTTCTTCTGATTTCTCTCTTCATGCCTAGGTCATGTATCCATTTTGATCTTGGTAAATATTGTAAGATATTGGTCTATATTCTATTTGTAGTGGCAAAGGACTGGAAATTGAGGGGATGCTCATCAATTGGAAAATGACTAAACAAGTTGTGGCATATGATTGTGCTGGATTACTACTGTGCTATAAGCAATGATGAATAACTTAGTTGTTAAAAATAATGGAAAGGCCTACATGAAGTTGTGAAGAGTGAAATGAGCAGAACCAAGAGAATATTATATGCAGCACTAGAAATATTGTTTGAAGAATAACTTTTGATGTCCATCTCCAGAGAAAGAAGTAATAAAAAAGAAATATGCAAGACATAATTTTATATATATAGTATCTTTTTTCGGTCAAATGATGCCTTCTTTAATAGGGAGAGGAGAAGGAAAAAGAGAGGGGGTTACTTGGATGTTTTAATGTAACAAATACATTTAAATTTAAAAACAAAACAAAAGAAGCTTACAGATTATGCAGAAGCCTATATATCATCAACACTTTATTCAACTAGAGATTTGGAATCTGTATGCCAGGCCAAATACCTCCTGACCTCACAAAAAGTGAAATTGATTATGGCACAGCGGATAACAAATCACTGTTTATAGATGTACTTGCCAAGGAGTAGAATTGGCTGTTTATGTGCAGTCACTACATTAAATGGTTTGAGCAAAGGTCAGAACAAATACCACCTTAGAAGAAAGGACAACAATTAGGAGACATTGTAGGAAATTATTGCAGCTTAAAATAAATCTGTCTAAACAAATTGTCAGCTTCAAAAGTGAGTAAATGGACAAAAGTAAGGGAATTTCTTCTATCACTGTTTCTTAGAGAATCTTAGAGGTGCAAAACAACCACTACAAGGAAAGTTAAGGAGTCCATAAACTTCTTCAGCTAAGACATACTTGATCTCTTTGCCAGGTAAAGAACATGGCAATCAAAGGTGATACCAGTTTAAAGTATAAACTCACTTGCAGGACATTAGTGATAAAGAGGATGTAACATTATGAACAGAATCACTTTCCAAAACATCAGAAGGAAGTTGAAGAGTCTATAGAAAGCTTGGCGTGAAATCTAGCCAAAGCAGATCTTCCTTGAATCATTAAGAAAGGAGAGTAGAAGGACAATAAACAGAAATGAATTTATAAACACATTATATAACCCTGGGCGACTCATTTAACCTCTGTCTGCCTCAGTTTCTTTATCTACAAAATGGGATAATATATAACACATCATCCAGGATTATTGTGAGGATAAAATAAGAATATTTATAACATGCTTTGTAAATGTGAAGGCTCTATCATTATTATAAGTAGTATTAATAATAATTCAGTCAATAAACATTTATTAAGAGCCTCCTATGGGCCAGGCACTGTGCTAAATTCTGAGGATACAAGAAAAGGGAAAAGACAATCTCTGCCCTCCAGGAGCATGCAATCTAATGGGGGAGCCAACATGCAAACAAATACATACAAAGCAAGCTCTCTCTCTCTCTCTTTATATATATAGAAACAGGAAATCAAACAGAACAAATCACTCTGTATATCTGTTACTAAAGATATTTTTTTATAAATTTTATTTTTATTGTCACGCAAAATACAATTCCCTATTGGTCATTGTTACAAGAGCAAAGTCATACATAACCCAAACCCCAAAATAAAATCATAACTACACAGATGTGAAAGACAATGATAACAGTTCTTTCTCTGGAGGTGGATAGCATTCTCCATCATAAATCTTTTAGAATTATTCCATTTCTCATTGCTAAGAATAGCCAAGTTTTCACAGATAATCATCATCCAGTATTGCTATTACTCTGTAGAAAGTTCTCCCAGTTCTGTTTATTTCACTCTGTATCAGTTCCTGCAGATCTTTCCAGCTTTTTCTGAAATCATCATGCTTATTATTTCTTATAGCCCAAGAGTATTCCAATACCAACAAGTGTCACAATTTGTTCAGCCAATCTCCAATTGGTGGACATCCCCTCAATTTCCAATTTAAAGATATATTCTCATTGGCAATAGAAATAGAACTACCACAATCCAGATTCTGTCACCTCATTAGCTGATACTATATTAGGAAGTGGCGATGGCATTTAAGATGGAAGGAAATCAAGAAGCAATTTAATTTTAAGGTCACTAAAGGATCCATTTTTAATAAATTAACTCCTTTTCCCCATTATGGAAAACATCATAGCTAACCTTTCCAACAAAGACATCAGTAACCCATATTCTTACTTTTTCCAAATCTCTAAAACCTCTGTGAGAATAGTGTTAAGATTAAAATTACTAGAGACTGATTTTTGAATAATGATATGTTTATCGATCATGTCAAGTTTATTGCTTAGGCCAGCATTACAACTGATAAAATGATAAATGGTTCCTTGGTTTTCTCTGGAAAACAAAGCTGGATGAGACATCCAGATGAGTAGATTTTTAGGGGTTCATTATTCAGTCCCTCCCTTGACCATCCCAAGTCTTTCATTGGTAAATAGCTAATTTTAAAAAAGCTAATTAAGAGGTGGTTCTTCAGACCTTCCCCAAACTGACCAGTGGACTGTCAAATCCACAGGAAAAGAATCCTTGTCTCTTTCATTTATTAACCAAATTTGTTAAAAAAAAGAAAACCATCTTTGGAATTCTTAAGAACAAAGAAAATGCAAAAAGTAGCAGACTAGATGGTATCTCTGACCCAGATCCCAGACAGAGGAATACACAGTAATTTCCCCTAATATGTAGGATTTAATACAGTATGTAAAAAATAAATTCTCACAATAGTCAATGTATCAAATATATTCTTGTTGAAGATATGAGGAGAGAACAGAGAGTCTTTCATAATTTTCTATTGACTATGTTTTTTGTTTTCTTTTTTTTAAACTTGGTTGTTTTAGTTTTAAGACACAGTAATTTCCCAATATATTGTCCTCTTTTTGAGCCTTTCTTTGTAACAACAAAAACCGAGCAAAACTAATTGAGGAAGCAACTACATCTGGCAATATATGCAAAGTTCTATACCTATTGTTCCCCACCTTTCTATTGAGAGGAGGAATTGCTTCCTGGCAATACATTTTTCTATGACAGTCCGATTTCAGCTGTCATTGGTACTGTTTTATTTTAAATTATGGGAGTCATTGTCTACATAGTTCTTATGGTACTATTTTCTTCACTCTGTATTATTTAAAATCAGATCTTCTTATGTTTCTCTTAATTCATTAAACAAGTTGTCTTCCTCATATTCATCATTTTTGTGATGCAAAAATATTTGATTACATTAATATTCCTCAGTTTGTTTAATCATTTCCCAGTAGGCTCACATTCATTTTATTTCCAATTTTTTGCTGTGACCAAAAAAAAAAATACTTTACAGCACACCACATTTTTGTTGTTGTTATTGTTCATCTTTCATTTTCAAAGAGGTCCAACATCATCATCACTTGCTTGGACTTTAGTAAGGCGGTTGTACAACAGCACGTTCAGTTTCACTCTCTCTTCCAGGGTCATGGAAGTCCAGTGGCAAGACAAAAGTCTGAATGACTGGGGATGGCTCAGGAAGCAATGGACATTCTTGGTGTCTTTCATATCTGACCTAGCTGTAAGTGTTCTACAATACTTGCTTCAGCCTCTTTCATGAACATTGGAACAGAATATTTTCATTTGCCCATTCCATGGAGGGTTAGTCTTAATATGCCTGGAGTGGACACTCCACTACCTCATTGATGGATTTGAGGTCTATTGGTTACTCTCGGCCTGGTTATGTCTGTCTGCCAAAATGGTTTTACCAGGGAATATCTGCTGTGCATGCTACAACTTCTCAACATAAAAGTTCTTGAGAATAATTTTTTTATTTTTATAACCACTAGCTGAGAGAAGCAAAAATTATAAATAAGATCCCCTGTGTCTATTGATTCTTATGCATTTGATTTAACAAAGTTTCACTTCAAAATTTAATATACCGTATTTTTAAAAAACCCTTACCTTCTCTCTTATAATCAATACTGTATATTGGTTCCAAGGCAGAAGAACAGTAAGGGTGAGGCAATGGGGGTTAAATGACTTACCCAGGGCCACACTGCTTGGAAGTATCTGAAGTTATATTTGAATCCAGGACCTCCTGTTTCTGGAACTGGTTCTCAATCCACTGAGCCACCCAGGTGCCTCCATTAATACTTACTATTAATGATACTTGAGGGGAGGGAATGGGAGCATATGTCTCCTTGTTGTTTTTTAAAAATTATTTTTGGTATTATTAGTCAGCAAGATGCTAAGTGGTTTCCTCTGCATTCTCTACTGACAGAGAATCTTGTGTGCTTTAAATTTTTGTCAGGAAGAATATCTTACATAGAGTCTACACAAAATAACAAAGTTCTCCAAATACTCCCATTCACTGAAAGAATGGTACCCATTATTTCAGACCTTAAAATATTACAAAACCTACTCCTTGGAAGCCACAAGTACTGGGGGGGGGGGGGGGGGGAGAGAGAGAGAGAGAGAGAGAGAGAGAGAGGGAGAGAGGGAGAGGGAGCTCTCTGGAAAAACAGTGAATGAATTAAAACTGCTTTATTTTTTTGCAGTTGAAATACAGCTTGTTAGATTAATTCAATAATATAATAAGTTGGACGGTACAATAGATTTGGAGTCAGAGACCCTGAGTTCAAATATTGCTTTTGGTATTGATTTATACTTGTGGGACCATCGGACTCTATTCTAGGCATAACATCTAACCACCAAACCTCTCATTGACTCATTTTCCTAAAGTGTACAGTAAGGAAATTGGACTAGAAAATGAGTTGGAGTCAGAATTAAAATAGGAGAAATCAAGCAAAATCATGATTGGAAAATTGCTCAGTATTTTTGTTTATTTTATTTTTAAAAACTTTTCCCTTTGGCTTATAATGGATACTATACATTGGTTCTAAGGCAGAAGAGTGGTATGGGCTAAGTCAGTGATGGCAAACCTTTTAGAAACCATGTACCATGCCTGCCCCCCACCACCGTGAGATTGTGTGCTGCACCCCACCCTGCCTTTCTCCAGAAAGGGGAGGGAGAAAGCCTTCCATTGGGCTTCTGGGCTTCTGGGCAGGTGAAGAGAAAACATGTCTGCAGGTGTGGTGGAGAGGGGGAAGGGAGAAGCTCTGCCCAAGTCCCTCTGCCTTTCTAGTAATGATCTCTGGCAGACAACAGTTTGTGTATCCTCTCTGGTACACGTGCCATAGTTTCACCATCATGGGGCTTAGCCATTGAAGTCAAGTGACTTGTTCAGGGTTATATAGGTAGCAAATATATGAGGCCACATTTGCATCCAGGTCCTCTCAACTCCAGACTTGACTCTCTGCCCACTGAGGAACCTCGTTGCCCCTATAGTGTTTTTAATGTTCATGAGTTGCTTTTTCCTATAAAACCCATCTCTTCAAAAGTTTAATATCGATATTTCCCCAATTTTGCTACTTGGCTGAGAATCATGGAATATAATGATCTTAGAAGAATGAAAATGGCAAGTGACCTGAAAATCAATGGAAAGATATAGGCTGCATATGAGTAGGCTGCCATATTTTATTAGCAATAACTTTTTAAAAAATTCTTACTTTCTGCCCTAGTAACAACTCTAAGACAGAAGGACAAGGGTGAGGCAAATGATATTAAGTGACTTGTCCAGAGCCATACAGCCCCATTCCTCCCAGCTCTAGACTTGGAGCTCTATCCATTGTGCAAAACAAGGTGCATCCATTAGCAATGACTTTTAAGTAAAATTTTACATTAAAATATACTAATATCACATATGACCAAAAAAACCCCATAGATATGGGCCAATGAATCTTACATTATTTCCTTGAGTTTTTTAAAGAAATAAAGGGCATCATAAAGAATTTAAGGCTGATTCTTCTTTGGGATCAAGGTATAAACTATGATAAAAATCTAGGTGGTGCTTTGTCAATATCAAAAACAAATGGTTCCTATAAACTGTAAATCCAGAAGTGGGATTCTCTGTCACAAAGGAATTAGGAGAAGACTATGCTGTGTTTCCATGACACGATTTAATCTCACAATCTGCACTGGCCATTTATTTGTAAAGACCCTCTTAAAATACAATTCCCAAGAAGTGTCATTTCATGAT
Organism: Monodelphis domestica; assembly: GCF_027887165.1. Classification (NCBI taxonomy): domain Eukaryota; kingdom Metazoa; phylum Chordata; class Mammalia; order Didelphimorphia; family Didelphidae; genus Monodelphis; species Monodelphis domestica. Next base: position 192,407,565 of record NC_077233.1, read on the forward strand.
TCTATACACAGTGTTCATGGTTTTTAAAAGCATACTTTGCTTTACTTTTTTGGAAAAAATCTAAGGTTCATGATGGAAGAATGTTATCCACTTCTGGAAAGAAAGAACAGAGAAATTGAATGCAAAATGAAGTATCATTTTCTCACTTTGTTTTTCTTGCTTATATTTTGAAATATGGTTAATATTTTTTGCATGGTTTCCTATGTATGATTGATATCATATTGCTTTCTTTCTCAGAGGGAGAGGGAAAGATGGGAAGGAGGAAGAGAATCTGAAACTCAAAATGTAAAAAGAAAAAATGTTAAAAGTAAATTAAAAAGAAAAAACTCTAATGGAACGAAAAAATATCTTTATAAGGTGACCCAAGTCAAGGGCTAGTGATAGCTGTAGACAGATAGAAAAAAGGTGGCCATTTCACTAGTTTTCAGATGTTGGCCTGTCAAAACCAAGTAAAGAAAAAGAAGAAAACCCAAACCTTGCTGATTCCCTTCCTTCTTGTCTGTTTCATCACATCTTCCAACCTAGGGTAGAGGCAGTGTAGTAAATGGGCAGGGTGGTAGGCTTGGCATGTGGAAGAATTTGGTTAAATCTTACATCAAATACACACTTGCTGTGCAACAATGTGCAAGTCATTTAATTTGCTTTGTTTACTTAATCTGTTCATCGAAGGCTCTGGTCTCAGAGGCCTCTTCCAGCTCTAAATTTTTGATCCTGTGTGTCCTTCATGCCATCAGTGGTATGGCTATTACTGTTCAATTGATCGTTTCTTCATTTATTTTTCCTACTCTTTCTACTTGGATCACCATCTATCAACACCTCCTCTCCACAAGAACCTTAGACATTGCTCTTGTTGTCACTTTTTTTTTAGTTTCATACTGTATTTATTTAATAACTAAAATTCACAAATAAAAAGATACTTGCAAAGTCCTTTTTTTGTTGTATCATCCCTGTCTCCTCCACTTTACTGCTTCCAGACCCATATGCATAAAAAAAAAATGGGCTTGGATTTTTTTTTAAAACCTTTATTTTGAACTTATAACTGTTATATGATTGGTCAGTTGGAGCTGAAGCACCAATGGAGAAGATGCTTTATGGAGATGAGGGTATATCCCCGCCTTCCCATCTTTTTTTTTTTTTTTTGAGAACATCGGATATGTACCATTTGAGTTTTTAGTCTTGTCTTTCCAGGATCCAGGGCTCTCTGCCATTTTCTGGCTGTCTCTTCACTGTCAAGCAGCCCTTTAGGTATTATCTTTCTCCAGGAGAATGTAAGCTCCTTGAGGTCAGGAAATGTCTTGCTTGCTTATTTTTGTGTTCCCAGGGTTTAGCAAAATGCCTGTTTGCTGTTATTGGTGTTATTGTTCTTGAGTCTTTTGATCCTATCTGACTTTTCCTGACCCCATTTGGGGTTTTCTAAATGAAGATAGTGGAGTGGTTTGCCATGCCTTTTCTAGCTCATTTTACAGATGAGGAAACTGAGGCAAACAGGGCAAAGTGACTTTTCCAGAGCGTCTGAAGTTGGCTTTGAACTCATCAAGAGGAGTCTTTTTTTGACCTGGCAGTGTATCTATTGTGTCACTCTTCTGCCTGGGAACTGATACTTGGTATTGTTCTAAGATGGGAGGTAAGGGTTTAAAAGGAAAAAAAAAAGGCAAAAAAAAATCATGTCCCCAAGAGGCCAGCAGGAAATAACCCAAGGGACTGATATGAGTCTACTTCTTGAATGAGTAAATAATGTCATTCTGTCACTGTAATGGTTTATACCTCAACCTCCAGTAGATGTAACTCTAGCCAAAGCCAGCTGCTGAAGTCAAGGGGACTGCTGGGATTTTTTGTTCTAGGCATTTCCCTAATATGCATTCACTCCCCACCTCCACGCCCTCCCATAGCCCAGGTTCTTTCTTCCTTTTCTTCCTGCAGCCCCATGGAAGCTGCTTTTAAGATCCTCGCTTACTTACATAGAAACACCAGGACAGTCCGTTAAAATGAACCTACTTTCAGAGCACAGGGAGCCTCAGGGAGCAGAGAATTTCTCAAGACAGTGTGAGATAATGGGCCACACAGAGACAGCCTTTAGTCATCCAAAGCCCCCTACCACTGGCAGGGCGGAGAAAGAGAAAGGCCAATCATTGCTCAGTGCCAACCTTCAGAATGCCCCTGGGAGACCTCCGAAAAGGAAATAATGGCAGAGAAAAGGGAACACCCCGAAGAATAGTCAGATGGGGAGCCACATTAGGAACAGGGACACAATGAAAAAGAATAGGAGGTAGAATGCCCACATAGGTCAGAAAAGGTGATCATTAGAATGTGTGTTGAATTTGAACTTAGAGGGCTTGTCTTTAAATATTGTCCTAGCTATTCATGCTTTTTGTAACCTTGGGCTTTAATTTATAAACTTCTAACCCCTTTACCTGCCAAGGACTCAATTTCCTAATCTGTAAGAGGAGACAAAAAAGTGTGGAAGGGCTTTTCCTACTTTGGGTCTATTGTTAATGAGCCTTGAAAGCTGCCTCTCTGTTCAAGGAGAACATCTTCTATTTCTTTTATTTAAAATTCATTTAAAATTTTCATTTCATTCATTCATTTTTTATTTTTTAATTTTCACTTTTTAAATTTATTTATTTATTTAATTTAGAATATTTTTCCATGGTTACATGATTCACGGTCTTTCCAGCCCCTCCTTATTCATTCATTCATTCATTCATTCATTTAAAACACAACAATACAGCTTTTGTCTCCCACCCTCTCAAAAATTCAAGTGCTACTCTTCAGAGTAATACTCATTCCCACCCAGACGAGGCTGTGGCTCATACATGTGCTGCATCCTGCCTACATGGAGGGAAACATGGTTCCTAACTGGCTGGGAAAGTCCTGAGTGAGACACTGAGGGACTTACTTTCGTTGGGTGCAGAGACTTTGAGATAGGATCTCTTAGGAAGCAGTGAAATGAGAAATAAGTCAAGAACTTATGAATGACTACCTTTTTTTGGTTACTGGGCAGTTGCTTCAATCATGCCTAAGTTTTTGTGTCCTTTTGGGGGGTTTTCTTGGCAAAGACACAGGAATGGTTTGCCAGTTTCTTCTCCAGCTCATTTTACAGATGAGAAACTGAAGCAAACAGGGTCAAGTGACTAGGTCAGGGTGATACAGCTAATAAATAATCTGAGGACGAGGACTGACTCCAGGCCCACTGAACCACTTAACTGTACCCTGAATGGCTACTAAGGGTCCTCGAAAGCAAGGGACATATTGAAAACTGGTCCCATCATATCCACCAATTCCTAGGATTTGTAACTCTAGAGATTGCTGAGAGCAAACCTCTCCTATGTAAGATCATTCTCTTATCCTTGATTTGAACTGAGAACTCACATCACTAACAGCTGAGGAGTTTTTTTACCTTTGTGCATTCTTCCTTATGGGGTAGCTAAATGGTGCAATGGATAGAGCACTGGGTTCAGAATCAGGAAGACTCATCTTCCTGAATTTAAATCTGCCCTCTGACACAAGCTATGTGACTTGGGACTAGTTGCTTCATCCTGTTTGCCTCAGTTTCCTCACTTGTAAAAAGAGCTGGAGAATCATGCTGATATCTTCCATTGTGCAGACACATAATCCTTTGCTCGACGCCTCGTTCTCCTTCAGTTACTCTCAGCACAAGGCGCCACACAAAGGATTATGTTACCGGAAGTAGTCCTGTACGTGAGTGACATTGTGCTTTGCGGCACTGCCACATACAGTGCTCCTCTCACTGACCACCAATGAAAGAGGTGCCCCTTCCGGAAGTGTGGTGGGGGCTGGATAAATAGTCTCAGGGGGCCACAACCCCTGCTCAGTAGGGTCATGGAGAGCCTGACACAAATGAACTCTCAGAACAAAAATTCTTTCTTACCATCTAATTGAGAGAAATCTCATTTCTGATTGCTATTTGACTTGCATAAATGGGTTCCTTTGCAATTCACTATTCATAATCATCTTTTGTATAATAAGTATTGGTTGCGAAGGGACTAAGCTGATGTGTATTAAATAAGGACTCCCTTCCTTCTAAAAGGTTCAGGGAAGTAATTTTACATCTGAACCCAGATTCATGTCCCTAAACCAGAGATAATTGAGGTTGGCAGGTGGATATAACCCTATAAATTATAGATAAGTTGCCAACCTGCACTGGGAGAAGTAACTTCCTCATTCTGGACAATTAATTTAAAAAAAAAGTGACACTGCTGGCAATGGAATTACAAAAACCAGAAGAAAAAAGTCCCTCCTGTCCAGGAGTTTATATTCTATTCTCGTATTCTGTTATGAAAGTCATATTAATTTTGCTTTCCTAAGCTTTGAGAAAGAAAATTGAACTCTGAAATTAGGAAACACTTTAAAAGCAATTGGTTGAGCACTACTTTTAACGTGATACCTAAATTGTAGACAGGCAGCATTGAGCATTGAGGGTATCAAAGGTAGAAAGTATATAACTATTCTAAATAGGTTAAAGTAATCAGAATAGAAGTGGGCAGCTAGGTGGCACAATGAATAGAGCATTGTACTTGGAATCAGGAAGACTCATCTTTGTGAGTTCAAATCTGGCCTCAGGACCCTAGTCAAGTCACTTAACTCTACCTCAGTTTCCTCATTTGTTTTTACATTTAGAGAGAAATAGCAAACTGCTTCTGCATCTTTTCCAAGAAAACTAGAAATAGGATCACAAAGAGTCTGACAAGACTGAAAAATGACTGAACAAAAAGCAAATGGGAATCTTTGGAAAGCTACCTTTCTTTCATTCTGAAAGTACACAACCATAGAAGATACAAATATAGTAATTGCCAAATATCTGTCCCTGGGAAAGACATGATTCTAGCAAGTAATTGGATAAAATATTTCCACTATAAAATTAAACTTAAAAAAAATAACCTTTATCTATTATAGAATTGTTAATAATTATTTGTTCCAAGGCAGAAGAAAAGTGGTAAGGGCTAAGCAAATGGAGTTAAGTAACTTGGCCAGTGTCACACAGCTATGAAGTGTCTAAAATCAGATTTGAACACAGGACCTCCCATCTCTAGGTCCAAGTCTTATCTACTGAACCACCTAGCTGCCCCTAAAACCAAGATTCTTAATGGGAGGACTTATAGAATCCCATGGTTCATGGATAGATTTCAGGTGGGTTCATGAATTCTAGTAGGGTAAAAAAATCACATGAAATTTAGCATTTCTTTCAAATAAAAACCAAGCAAAGAAATATTATTCTAAGAACTTCCAAAAGGGTCTAAGACTAAAAATCCCTGATCACAAAGAAAAACTGTTATTTTATAGTAAAAAAAAAATTCTGGAGCTGGAGTCAGAAGGCCTGGATTAAAAATCTCCTTCAGACATTTAGTAACTCATTATAGGTAAGACATTTAATGGCTCAGAGACTCAGTTTCACTATTAGTTAAATGGGTATAATACTATTGGCAGATTCTTATCTCAAATAATTGTTTTGTGGAAAGTGCTTTGCCAGGCTTAGGGCACTACATAAAGGCAAATTATTAGGACAGTTACCTTTGCCCAATCACCTACTCTAGACACTTAGGGTGTGCATAAGGGGTGTGCAGGAAGGATGAGAACCTCTAGTGTGAGGGCTTGTCCTCCTGGCACTCCACTCTCACCTGCAGAATTAGGGAGATAGCTACTCCAGGCTTCTATCTGCAGAATGGGTAGATGAGAACACTTTGGTCCAATGGCCATGAAGGCAACTGAAGAGGTGTGGAGTGCTTGGTTAGCCATGGAATAAGCCAAGGTCATCCACAGCATCCTGAGCCATCGCCATTTGTCTTGCCTTTTGTCTTGTTGTTGGACTTTGATAATTCTGGAAGAAAGAGTAAGACTGACAGCTTTGTGCAACTCTGTCTCTCTTAAATGCAATTTGTACACAAATTAAGACATCATCTCATGATGTTATTGGTCCTCTTTGAAAATGAAGCATGAACAACAATGACAACAGAGGAGGAAATGGAGGCTGAGAGAGGTAAAATGACTGACTCAGGGTCACACAATTATTAAATATTTGAAACCATATATAAAGTCATGTCCTCCTGATTCCAGATTTAACAGTTTCCACTAGCCACCTCAATAATATGCCTTTACTTTCAAATACCATAATTGTTCAGCCATTCCCCAAAAGGAGGACACCCCTTTAGTTTCCAGTTTTATTCATCAGTTTTGGTTTCCTTCTTTAGGAGAAACAACTTGCAATAGAATGGCCATCACAAAAAAAACAAAAAAACAAAAAAATTACATTTTGGCCTCGCTAGGGATTGTGGGTGTCAAAACCATAATTGGATTCCTCAGCTTCCTGGCCCAGGGGTCTAGTCCAATCCATACATGAAAAGAATCTCCATTATTATCATTATTCATCCTCTACTTAAAAAATAAATGCACCTATGTAATTTACAGGGCACTTTAGAGAAAAATTAATTATTATTCATTCTTTAAAAAGGACAGATTTCAGTTATCAAGAATCCCTAGAGGCCTCAAAAGTGAATTAACTTACACATGTCCTTTGTTGTTTCCCTATTTGGTTAGGAACAAAGATATCCATGTTTCATACGGCTTTCTCTCCAATAGGCTAGACTTCCACTATTTGATCTTCCGAAAAACCAGGTACATACATGATAATAAAGAATAAAAATAATAAATAAATAATAAAGTCATCATTCATTTATTCAATAGGTGTGCACCAACACCTACTCTCTACTAGAGGGTGCAAAGGACAGAAAAACATATAAATAATAATCCTTCATTTAGAAGAACTAGGAAACACTTGTGATTAGAAAATTCTAGAGTCTAATACTTCCCAAGACAGCCTATTCAACGTCTAAATATCTCTGATTATTAGGACATTCAGTTCTTGATACATTTTAACACCATGCTTATAATAAGAGTGAGTTGCAATTAGCCTAATAGTATTTTTAACCTGAGGCACCTCCTAATTTCTCTTAATTAAGATTGCCATCTGTATGTTTATACATTTTTGAGTCCTTCATAGCACCTAATATAGTATAGGTGGTTAGTGCATGCTTAATGAATAAATGAATGCTGTCATTTTTAGTCTTGCATGTAACTGGATGTTCTGCACATTGAACAGTGGAATTCTAGTCTAATAGAAAAAATATCTTACCAAACACGGATCTCTTAATTCCTAAACAAACGGGGAAACAACAGACACATGTACAGGTTAATTTATTTATTGTTCCTCTTGGGATTCTTGAGAACTCTAAAATTTATCCTTTTCAAAGAAAAAAATTGACTCATTCATCTCCAAAATGCATTGCAAATTATAATAGGTACATTTATCTTTCTCCTGTTTTCTTACATAGCAGCTAATGACTTTGGTCTAGGCTATACTATTATGGTTTCAGTAGTTTGTGATTTGGGGTAGAAAGAGTTAGTATCAAAGGCAGGAAATAATTTATCATCATCACTTATTATCCTTTAAGTCCTCTTTCTTCTAAACTTATAATATTGTCCCCCAAAAGTATTCATTTCTGTTGGGAGTACCCAGGTAGCATTCATCAGCAATGAAGTATGTCATTAACCAGAGATGATCAAGAGGTAGTGAAATCTACTTTTAAAGGACTGTTGAAAGTAAACTTAAAACTTTAGGCTTTGTGTAAGAAGGATTGGATGGTTTGAGAGGAAAGAGAATCTAACCAACATGGCAGCATTTTTTTGTAGCAGCAAAAAATAAGGAAAAAAATCAATAAGTTGAGTGGACCATCAGAGCAAGGCAACATGATGAAGAGAAAAGAACTGAATTTGGAATCAAAGGACTTGAGTTCTAAATTCTGACTTTGCTATTCACCATTTGTGTGACCTTAAGCAAGTAATTTACCATTTCTGACCTCAGTTTTCTCATCTATAAAATGAAGATTTTAGACTAGATGAACACTTAGGTCTGTTTTGCAATAAAAGTCTGTGATTTTAAAATGGAGGAATGGATGAACAAACTATGGATTATGAACATAATAGAATATGATATAATATAATTTTGTCCTAAGAAACAACACATAAGAGGAGTTCAGAAAAATGTGGGAAGACATCTATGAATAGGACTAGAGTACAGACAGACCTAGTATAATGATTTATACAGTAATTATAATGTGTAATGAAAAGAGCACTAAAGCAAAACTTAAACACAGTAATTATGACTGATCTGACCTCATGAAAGAGATGGAGAAATGCGCTTCTTTTCTTTCATAAATTGGGGTGCAATTTGTGGTGTGCAAGAATTTGAATATACCATGTAACACTGTGCAATTGGTTTTGCTTAACATTTTCTTTTCTTTTAGGGAGGAATCATTGGGTAAGGGTGAGGGTATAACCAGAAATCAATCTAATTTTCAGAATCTAACATTCTCTCTCTCTCTCTCTTTCTCTCTCTCTCTCTCTCTTTTCCCCCTTCTTCCTTCTTGAATCTTCAGCCTTTTTTCTCTCTGAATGTCTTTAACTCTGTCCCTGTCTCTCTCTGACTTAATGTCTCTATTTCTGTTTCCCTGTTTTTGTCTCTGTCTCCTTTGTCTCTCTTTTTAGCCCTGACTCTATCTTCCTGTCTGTCTCTCTCTCACACACACTCCCTAATAGCTATATATCCAAAATCAGGTTCCCCTACAGCCTCCCTGATTAGTTTCTAAAAATCCATCAATTCTAAGTTAGCCACATCAGGTCCTGCCATTTTAGCAGTGGTTGCCAAACCCTTCCACCACCCCCATCCACTGGCTGCTCAAAGACAACAGGAAGCGTGGGTGAGCAAGGAACTGTTCCCTTGAGAATTTCCCCAGGCTGAACTTCCTTTTGGCTTTTACTTAGTGTTTTTATTCCATGGGTCATATAAAGGCTTGTAATGCACTTCATCATAGTTATTTCACTGGAACAGAAAAGTCAAAGTCACCACCATTTTAGGCATTTCCTTGTTTCAGAATCAATATTGTATGCTAATACTCTGGAAAATCATTCTGATTTTTATAACAGATGAAATATAAATTTCTGATACCCAATTTCAGATACCGATTTATAGAATCACTGGAAAACTGATTCTAATGAAACAATTCATGTGCTAGGCAATTGGACAGGAGAATATATCAATTATATATCAATACAGGGTATCTTTCCTTCTATTTTTTTTTTAACATAGGACATTCCACCTCCTGTTTCTATGCTTTTGTATTGGCCATCCCTCACACCTGGAATGTGTTTCATCTTTCTCTCTGCCTCATAGAGTGTTCAATTACGACAAGAAACCTTTTCTGACCTCTCAACGGTCTATACTCCCCCTCCCAAACTATCACACATTTAATTACTTTACAAATACATATATATTTATTAACTCAATATTTATGTCGTTGATGTTTTTATATGTACTTATCTCCTCCATTTGAATGTAACCTCATTGTATGTAGATAATTTTAGTATTTACACTTGAATCCCCTATTGAGCACAGAACAAAGCACATAGTAGGCACATAAGGAATGCCTACTGATTAATGGAAAAATCATAAACATAATAAACTATGTTAAAAGCCAAAATTAGCCACAATTATCAAATTATATCAGTAGATGCAGAAAAAGCTTTTGACAAATACAATCTTCATATTTAAACACTAAAAAACAGGGGGAAAAGGACTTTTCTAATATGACAAACAGTATCTAAAACCAAGATCTGGCATTACCTGTAAGAGAGAAATACCTGAATTCTTTCTAATCAGATCAGGGCAAATCAAAAGAGTTCATTATCATCACTTCTATTTGGTAGTTCTAGAATTACTAGTTATTGCCACAAGACAAGATTAAGAAATTGAGGGAATAAGTATAGACAAAGAAAAGCTTAAATTATTGCCATCACACTAGAGAATCTACTACAATAATTAAAATAATTAACAACTTATAAGAACAGAATATGAAATAAGCCCACAATATCACTATTATATATTTTACCAATAAAGCCTAACAAGAGGACATATAATTGTTTTTAGTCAAAATGACTACAAAATATATAAAATATATAATAGTTAACCCATAAAGAGGCACTCAGGAATTATTTAAATATAGCCATATATTATAGGAATTCATTATAGGAATGAAGAAAGACTATTACAGAGAAATTATTTGTTCATTGTTGAATTAAGCTTATTAAAATATTTTATGATACTTTTCAAACATTTTGCTTTATAATAATATATCCTGCTTTCTTCCCCATAACAGTAAGTTCTCTTTTATTAAAAAAAACAACAATAACAAAAGAGAGGATAAAACTGAATTCAACAAAACTAGTCAATACATCAACTGAAGATACAAATTCTTTATGCATAACTGTTACCACACAACAATTGAAAACAGATTATACTTCCTAAAAAACAATGACTTCATCATGTTTTTGCCCATGATTCCTTTCATTTCAAATTTCAAAAAAAAATATTACAACTTGATGTGAGATAATAAAAAGAAATAATATCGTTTTTAATTTCAGACCCCCATAATTTAAGCAATCCAACAATAATATAAACAAAACAAAGAAAAACAAAAACAACAGCTTTAGAAATAGAAAATTAACAAAGAGAGAGACATCCTAAAGAAGGATACAGAAAATTTCTGGTTAGATCTGGTCAAAATTCTGGCTAGATCAGGCACAAAACAAAAATTTGCATAGTATTGTTAGAATAAATGACATAATATCAAGGGAAGAAACTGACATTAGCTTCCCTGTTCAGCTGGAAAGTAGTGAGTCTGAGTATGACACATTTATTGACTCAAATTTTTCAGAATGGCACATGAATTACTAGCAAAATGCTTCAAATACTTTTTCTTCAATATAAGTCTTTTTTTCATCTTTCTGAACAGAAGGCATCACAACTTGATTAATAAAAAAAATACTAGTGACCACTCAAAAAATAAATACGTGATGATGTATTTTATACAAAAAAATCCTCAGCAAGAATTTCTCTATAAACATTATAAGAAAATTATACATTAGCTGGGAAGCAAATTAGATGACCTAAAAGTCTCAGGAGTTTAATTTTTATTATTATCAGTTTGATGCTTAGTGAACAAACCACTTGTAGCATACCAGGCATGTTAGCATCTGGGAAGTATGGTTGATGTATTGATATTGTATCCTATATATTCATTTACCACACACATGGTCAGATCACTTAATGATCATTGTATAGAATTTACAGTCCAAGGAGCAAGAGAATTCCTGAGCGACCACAGGGTCCTAGCTCACACCTTGTCAGACCACATTACTTTGCAAGGCGCATGTCAGGTTAATCTCCACCTCTTTGATCTCATCATTGTCAATTCAACCAATGTTAAAACCTATGCCATGTTACGTATTCATTGATCACCTCCCAATCCACATTCCTAAAACCTCCAATAAATACTGGGGAACAAGCACGAAGCTCTCTCTTACTTCCCTGGATCTTCAGAGTGCTCTGTCCTAACTTTTTCCTCCTGATCTCTCTTTTCTCGCGATGCTGTCGCCCTCATGCTTCCTATTAATCCTCTGGCACTCTTTTTCATAGGAGGCATTAAGGAGTTCTTTCTCCCCACCTGTTTTCTTATTTCTCATATTTCCCATTAATTCTCTGGCACCCTTGTCAGTGGGAAATATTCATGGAGGTCGCGACTCCACACGTGTTTTAACTTGTTGTCTCTGAGTCTTTATTATTCACCTATTTCCTTCACTCTCCCTTCTCCTTCTCAGGTTATCACCCACAGGTAAAAATATATATAGAGGCCAGTCCTGATACCACTTGAAATCACCTCATATTTATCGGTTATCTCAAAGCCTTTGATTCAGCTCTGCACTCATGGATTAGTCATGTAGTGCCCCAAAACCAAATAGACCCAAGCCAAATGAGAACAAGAGAGTGTTTAATTTCCAACATGAAAAATGATTCTCTGCTTAAAACATATAACTAAAACAATCATGTCAAGAAAAACTGATACATTACCTTTTCCAAAAAGAAAGCTTAAGCCCACTATGGGTCTGCCTAGACTTAAATCTCTTATCATTCCTGAATGGAATTAAATATATTTGAGGTCAAAAGAGGCCAGCATACTAACTACTCTATTACTTACTCAACATACATAGCTGATATTGTTATATGACTCCATTGAAAAGCACATTAAACAGCTATTTTATCTCACGGGTACTTTCTCCAACAATAACAAAATGTCATACAGAGTACATAAGTAGAAATTTCTCATTGTATGCTGAGGAAGAAGAAAACCAGAAGGCTTTAAATCAATCTAGAAGTGAAGTTGAAATATTCGATGAAGGCATACACCTCCAAATTTGCAGAAAGTAAATGAAGGTCCTTTATTTCTGTGTGGAGCCTAGAAGCAGCTAAAATCCAAGAGTGGACTTCAAAGGCATTCCATGGGCAACTTCTACAGGAAGTCACCCAGCAATGTACTAAGAAGTTTTGACAAATGGCTGAATCATGTCAGTTTGTTTATAAGAACTGAGGGGTTCATGATAACAATTCGGGGTCATACACGTCATTACCATACTAAATTACAGAAAGTTAATTGAAATGAATAAGGCCCTAAAGTAATTGACAGTGATATCCCAAATAATGAAGTAGTTTAAAACTGTATAACATATCATTGGAAGTTGCAAAAATTTGGCATAGACTAGATCTCTAAAAAGACAGGATCAAATGGATAGATTTATACAACCAAACTTCTTATTTGTTCAATACTATCCAGTTATAAGCCCCAAATCTACAAATACAAACCCCCAAATATTCCTAGCAATTCAGTAAATAAGCAGGAAGTAGAACACTATTAAAGGGAGAACTGTGGCCCATAGATGTCTAGATATAACACTAATTTACAAAAATTTAAGAAAAATATTTTAAATAGTTGACTCTGTACCCAACACTTCTAATTTGTGAATTACAGGAAAAGAAAACTCTTTAAAATAAGGTGATCTAGTAGAATAAATTAATGTGGGAACAGGATGTGGTACACTCTATCCCTGCCATCTTGTCTGTTATTGGAATTGTTTACAAGATGCCTTAGGTGACTCTACAGATGAGTTTATATCTTAATGTTCTTGTTTGGCTAAAAAATGCTGTCATTTTATCCACTTGTGCAATAATGCACAGAATATTAAATATAAAATAATATCCACTTGTATAATAATGCACAGAATATTAAAAATATAATATATATAATAAAAATCAGGTAAGGAATGATTTGGACTCAGAAGTTTTTGCTTTAAATCTATCAGAAAAAAGGTGAGAAGCATTCAGAGGAAGAACTATTGGAGTAAAAACACAGAAAAAAACCCCAAAACAACTGCTTGATCACATGCGCCAACAGGGATATGATTGGGGATGTAGACTCTAAATGATCACATTAGTGCAAATATCAATAATATGAAAATAGATCTTGGGCAACAACACATGTAAAACCCTATGGAATTGTTTGTTGGCTACGGGAAGGGGGTGTAGGGAGAGGAGTGAAAGAACATGATTCTTGTAACCATAGAAAAATACTGTAAATTAACTAATTAAATAAAATTTTCAAAAAAAAAAAGGTGAGAAGTCTCAAGTGACAATAAATAGACAATGTTTATATAGTTCTTTAAGGTTTGCAGTGTTCCTTAAATACATTTTCCCTTTTGATCCTCACAATAGCTCTGAGTGGGAGAGGTTATCATTCCTCCTATTCTCTAGATGAAGACACTAAAGTTAAGTGACTTTGACAGTAGGTAAGTTTCAGAGGCAGGATATGAAATAAGATCCATTCTAAATCCAAGTCTAGAAGCATTCCACATTGGTGGCATTGGTAGCAATTTGTCTTTAAAAGTTTAGAGGTTGGGAACAGCTGGGTTGCTCAGTGGATTGAGAGCCAGGACTATAGTTGGGAGGTCTTGAGTTTACATCTGGCCTCTGACATTTCCTAATGTCTGTGTGACCCTGGGCAAGTCACTTAACCCACATTGTCTAACCCTTACCACTCTTCTACCTTGGAACCAATATATAATATTGATTGTAAGACAGAGGTTAAGGGTTTAAAAAAGTCTGGGGGTCAGGAGTGAGGCTAGATGACAAATTTACTATGTCAATAGTCTGATAAAGTACTTAAAATAGTTTATCAGTCTTGGACTTCATTAAAAGAGAATTTGCTTGTAGGTAATATGGCAATCATAGGCTATCCTCAGTGCTGGTCATTGAGGATACCTCTGGGAGATTCTTTTCAGCTCTGAACACCCCAGGTTAGGGCAAATACTGATGAGCTAGAAAAAGTCCCGAGTTGAGTATCCAAAGTGGCAAAGGACTCTACTTCATGTCATGTGAGAGTAGGTTGAAGGAACTGGGGATGCCAAGCCTCTGGAAAAGAAGATTCAAGTTTAGCACAAGGTGTGTCTCCAAGGATTCAAAGTGAGGGATTAGACTTATTCTATGCAGCCCTAGAACTAGGAAAAATGGGCAGAAATTACAAACGTAAATACCATGTCAACTGTGAGTTTTCTCTTCATCAGTCTAAACATCAGAGTTCCTTCAGCCTATCTTCACATAGCACAGAATTGGGTCCTTCACCGTTCTAGTTATCCTACTATGAACTTTTTCCAGCTTATCTCTCTTCCAAACTGTAGTATTCAAAGAAAATTTAGGCTTCACATTTCAATTAACTGTTTTTGGGGAGTTTCTGACAAAATGACGATATGGAAAGTTGTATCCCAGCACACTTTTCTTCCTTAATGTTTGAAAAAAAAAAGAATTGTGCAAAATTAAAAAAAAAAACCTTAAGATGAGAAGGGAACTTTTTTCAGAAGGTAAAGGCTTCTGCCTAGAAGTCTGCCTAATCAATCTATTCCTCTAACTGAGCACAGCACCAAGTGCCCTACTTCCTGCATAACAGTCCCACATTTTGAGTTTTGGCTGAATGAGGACTTATTCCAGCCCTAAGTAATCAATTGCTCTTCATTTTATAGACAATACTTTACTAAATGAAGTACTAAAAAAAAGACTCAAAGTGAGTGTTAACTTTTTTATTGTGCCTAAAGCACAGCTAAGAACCTGGATATTGGCTCAGGAAATTATTAAATATGAAAAAAGCAAATTTTGGCACCTTTGTTCATTAAATGAGATCATGATAATCTGTGTAAGGAAGCATTTCTCAGAAATGCTTCCAACCAAGCCCATAAAGCTCAGGGTCCTATCTCTGAGAAAACATGCCCAAGTCAGTCATAGGATGAGTCACATTCTTTCTCCACTTCCTTTTTTTTTTTAACCTCTTTTATTCTCTCAACCAAATCCAGTGCTCAAAAATCCCAAAGTGGGGAATCTGAAAATGGAGGTAACGGCTAATTTCTTCCCACTTAGTCACCAGCTTGGCACTTCTGAAAAGCAAAGGAGTATCCCTAACATATGTAAGAGAAGAGATTTTTTGCTGCATAAAAGGAAAGATCTTAGAAAAGACCCTTGGAGTTGCCACTCCAATACTCTAATCCAGATGCAGATTTTTAAGACTACAGCAATTCTCCCATCTCATGCTGGTTGTAATGAATACCCCTTAATAAATCTTACTTAGATACAGAAGTCTTATACATGGTTTTTCCATTTCCCACATAATCACTCATTTGCAGAGGTTTTTGTCCTGAAATGTGGGAATTGAAATGGATAGAGGAAACCTTTCAAGGCTCTTTCTCATTTTAAAACTCCTTTAGAACTCCCAGAAATAACACTCACAGAAATGGCTACAGTTGAGTGGCCCTAAAAGCTTCTGCTCTTATTCCCAAGTTAGTAACTCAGTTTGACTGTACCTGAGCTTTTAACATAAGGCACATAGTGAACTTAGTGACCTTTGAGACAATTCATTGGGGGTAATTATGAAAGGCTGAAAAGCAATGAAGAAATAAAAACTGAGGGAAAGAAACTTCCATAATAAGGAAAAGGGGACATAAAGTTAGCTACAGTCACTATAGCTCAGTTTTCAGGATGCAGGGATCTAGTCAGATGTCATCTAGTGTGAGGAGTTCATTGCTGTTACTCAATGTTAGGGATCTGGACAGGAGTAAATAAGTAGCAGTGGCAGGGGTGGCTTTCAAAAGAGTGGGTATTTGCTACATTGTAATATGGAACTCTAGAAAAGTAGCTCGTGGAAAAAAGGCTGAGGGACAAAGGATATGTATTAGCCAAATTCCCACTCAGGAAAATGGAAAAACTAGTAAATAATCTAGAAAATGAGCCAACATAATAAATAAATGCTATGAAATGAAGGGTAGTGATTTCCAAAAGAAAGCCTCCCATGAAAGAGAAAGGAAGTCAATAAATTCTATGGCACATCCTAACCCCTCCAAGTAACAGAGTAAAAGTAACAGGAAAATCCAGAATGGTTGAAAAGAGTAGTTAGAGAGAGTTATAATAAGTTACAATAAGTCTGGAAATCAGCCTGTCAAAGAGGAAATTAAAAGGATAATTTTTTCTAAAACAATAGAAGTGATAAAAATGGAAGAGTTGCAGGTTTTGAATCTTAAAAAGGTGGAAGAAATGTTGAAAGAAAAGAACAAAAAATAACCAAATCAGAATACTTTGGTTCTGTGTAAGCCAAAGTGATTGTAGAGAGAAAATTTAAATGCCATAATGTTAGTTATGTCCCATACCAAGCTTGCTGCAAACATATTGCTTCTATTTTATGTCAATGCTATTCATAATTCTCTGTCATAATTGTGAGAATTGGCTTATTTCGAGTCTAGCTAATCCCTGCCTAACAGAAATGACTTTATGTTTGACTGATGAGTGACCTGCTTATTTACTGAGAAATTCTAATGTATCCAATATTGGCTTAGTCAGCTTTATTTAGTCAAGGAATGTAAAGTTCTGATTATAATCAGTTTAGTAAACTTCATCTAATCCAGGTATACAAAATTAGCAAACTTTCTTAATCACAAGACCCAAATGCTGAAAAGGAGGATGAAGTCCAGACCACCTCCTGGCTGACTACTCTTGTTGTCACCCTCCCACTTGAACCCTGTGAGTCTGCCCAGAAATAACAACCAGATATAAGGGCAGAGACCCATTGATCAGAACTCTCAGTTGGGTTATGCGTCCTAGGGTATGTCTGAGTCACCACTTACCGACTTAAAGGAATGAAGAGCTGGGGAATCATATGCCTGCATGAATAATAAACTGTCTGACTGTTGATCCTTTGAGTACTTATATGCCTTCTCAGTACCTCAATTATTCATAACCTCCTCACAACAATATTGTGTTTTGAATTTACATTTCAAATTGGTGTTATTCTTGCTTTCTATACTTCTTCAGTGAAGAGGAAGAAATTG
This sequence comes from Monodelphis domestica, assembly GCF_027887165.1. Taxonomy (NCBI): domain Eukaryota; kingdom Metazoa; phylum Chordata; class Mammalia; order Didelphimorphia; family Didelphidae; genus Monodelphis; species Monodelphis domestica. The sequence continues at coordinate 192,424,887 of NC_077233.1, forward strand.
GTGGGTTTTAGGCTCTTGTGGCCATTTTCTTGTGGCAATTGTTTTATCCTGGTCAAATTTCCAAGGAAATGGTGCTAGTCTATGTTAAAGTTTTCTTTTTTATCCATTTCCCAATTTTGACATCAATCACCACCTTGGAGAGGTCAGGCTAGAGAAGTTTTAATTACATGCTACATCTTCCTTGTTTTATCCTTTCTTCTAATTTGTTATTGATTTTACTTTTGCCCTAAAGCTTGATACTCTCATTGTAAGAAAATAGGTGATTCAGAAACTGCTCCCACATTGAAAACTAGTTGTTTCCTGTCCTTTAGAATGAGTCAATTTCTTTTTGGGGGTGACATTATTCATTTCTCACTATGTCCATTGTCTTCACAATCTTTTTAAAAAACATTTTGTTTACTTAACATTCATTTAAAAAAATTTTGAGTTCCAAGCTCTCTCCATCCATCTAGCCCCTCCTCCACTCACTGAGAAAGAAATATATCAATTATACATGTGAAGTCACGCAAAACATATTTCTATATTAGCTATGTTGCAAAAACAAAGCAAGAAAAACAAAAAGTGAAAAAATATACTTCAATCTGTGCTCAGGTTTTATCAGCTCTCTTTGTGAAGAGTATTTTTTCACCATGGATCCAGTGAAATTGTCTTATCTCATTGCATTGATTTGAATAGCTAAGACTTTTATAGTTGATCATCTAGTGTTGCTATTACTAGACAACGTCTTCCTGGTTTTGTTCACCTAACTTTGTATCAGTTTGTCTTCCCAGGTTTTTCTGAGACCGTCCCTATCACCAATTCTTATAGCACAACAGTATTCCATCACAATTCTATACAACTTGTTAAGCCACTTCTCAATTGATGGGCATTCCCTCAATTTCCAATGCTTTGCCAGCACAAAAAAAATGCTGCTATAAACATTTATACACACACACACACACACAAACACACACACACATATGTCTTTTTCTTTTCTCTTTGATCTCTTTGTAATACAGATCTGGTAGTGGTATTGCTGAGTCTAAGGGTATATGCCTTTTTGGGGGCATAGTTTCAAATGGTTCTCTAGATTGATTGAGCTAGTTCTTAATTCTACCAACAGTACATTACTATCCCTATTTTTCCACATTCCCTCCATCATTTGTCATTTTCCTTTTCTGTAATTTTGGCCCATCAGATAGGTCTGAGGAGTTCACACTTACCTATTACCTTTTTTTGGCTATACATAAATATTTACTTAGCAAATGGTTCCCTAAATGTGAGATACCTATTCAAATGATATTATTAGTAGGATGTTTGAATTATATCAATATTGAAATATTTGATGTGAACAAAATAAGAAGATACAAAAGTTTTAAATATATTAAATGGATGGATATTTAGATATACTTAATGGGAGGGTGGTTCTCACATTCTGCACACAGATAAATAATGGAGTAGATGAAGTTGTTTTCACCACCATCCATTAGTAACAAGAAATTTTATTTGATGTAATATCTGCTTATCTTTCTGTTGATGAGTGAAAAAGACTACAATGTACAAAAAAGACAATTAAATTCTATGAACATCTACTGCAGAAGATGAAGTAAAAAAACTCCACAAAGAATTTAATAAAGCCTTCTAAATTAAATAAACATATATTTTAATACTTGATAACCTGGCAGCAAAAATGAGTATTAAGAAGGAGGTCAAGAAGTGAAAAAGAAACAAAAGAAACTAGAATTATAGACTGCAAAAGCCCTCATCTACATATCAAGAATATTTTCTTCAATAGGTTCATGTCCAAAGCTGTGGGACCCTGGGCAAGTTACTTCCCTCCTTATCTCCTTAGCCTTTACCACTCTTCTGCCTTGGAATCAATACACAGTATTAATTCTAAGATGGAAGATAAGGATTCAAAATAAAATAATGGAGAAAATGTTAAAAATTAAAATTAAATTTAAAATGTTTTGTACATATGTGTTCCTCATCCTCCACCCTCTGCCCCTGAGTTTTGGTGGTCACACATTTACCATAGCATACATTTACCACACATTTACACTCTAGAGCACTTTCTTTTGGAAAACATTTTGTAAATCTGTATAGATACTTTGGGGCAAAAATCCAAGATACTTTTTCAGAAGAGGATTTTCAGTTATACTGTAATGTGAGACAAAAAATTCAGTACACAATTAGTCGAGCTTTTGATATCAATGTTTCATCCAGGTATCTGACAAAGCCTACCTTGTTCTCCCAGATAAATAGTACTGAGGCCAGGACAACTCCTGATGAATACTGGCATCCTCGTTGATAACGTAGGGCTCCTTTGATTATACCTCATTGCTATTATCTCTCAGATTACATGGAACACTTTGGTGAAGGATGACGTGTTCATGGAAGAACATGTTAACAAGACTGGAGAACCTAGAGCTGGTCCGATTTCCTCCTTTCCCTTGGGTTCAGAAAGTCTCCATCGGGTAGAGAAGGTCCATTGGGGTACTTGATATGTAATCACTATCTCTTTCACCTGCAATCTTGACCATGGCATTGGGGACCCAGCAGTCCTTCAAGAGAATGGTCCAATGAAATGTTAGCAGCACCTTTGTTGGAACAACATTGAAAAATCATCACCATACACACACATTGGAAGTAATAAAATGATAAATTTGAGTGATAAAATAAAAAAAAAAACCCTAACCATCAGCAGATTTTTCCATTCTGTAAAAATTTCAAGTATAATCCTAGGGATAAACTGTGTCTGTTGTCCAACATTCTAGCTAGGAGGAGGAAACCTGTTATCAGTAACCTGGTCACAAGATGGTAAATTTATTTTTCATGGCAAAACATGAAATAAAATCAAGGCAGAGCAGTAGGGAAAAGAGATAGAAGGTACTTAAGAATCAGTCTTCAAATAAATTTTAGATTCTTCTACCATAAGGTGGTAAGTGCAGTGAATATCTGTTTGATTTCAATGGGGACTGAGAAGAAAAATAAATCAGTGCTTCATAGTTGTTAATTGTTGTCTATAATCTTGTAAATATCCATATATCATAATTTCCCCAAGATGAATGATCATTTGAATAAAGTCCAACCTGAAGAATCCAGCTGAGCACATGCTGTTAAATCAGCTTTGCTACCTATGTTCTCCCATATCTCAAACTTGCTGGAACATTTACTTTTGTCTGTGGTTTTTTAAAAAACAAAATTAAATGAGAAACTCTAAAATCACTGACTGCAGGAAAATGAGAAAACCCCAGGCACATTAATAGTCAATTTCTGTGCCTGAAGCAAGGGAAGCCAAATATGCCCTCCATTCAGGTGGGGGATGTGTGGAAGCGAGGCTCGGGAATAAATCACCTGGGCTTGGAGAGAAGAGGGCCAGGAGGAAGAGAAAACAAACCATCTGGTGGTTTCCTAGTTTAACCAATTATTTTTGCTAACCAAGTATTAAGCTCCGCGATCTCTATAGTGGCAGAGAGACTGCAAGCATTAAATTTCAGAGACCTGCGGTAAAGCCGGAGCTTTTTGCAGTCTTGGTTTCAGCTCTGCCAATCATTGAGCAGCTTTTGTATTTCTTTCCTTCTTGTAAGTTACTTGTACAGCAAGTGGATTTGATAATGTTTGTAAAGAATTTTTGTACTTGTCAAATGAGCCTTTCTCTCTCCTTTCCCTACTATCTCCATATATCTCTAATGGTTCTCCAATTCATTTAATGACATACCCATTACAAATATAAAATGGCTCTGAACCCCAAGCCTTAGCTGTTCTTATTTAATTATCTGGCTCCAATGAATATTTCCAAAGTCATTTGGAGTCTTTCATAAGGATTGTTTCACTTTTGAATATAGGAGTTACTTTCCTCCACCTCCCAAGCCCCACAAAAGTCTAATCTCCACTCGTTGTCTTCAGAATGAAGTTGATAATACATTTGTCTCTTAAGCAATGACATGATGGGCTCTCTGTCATGATGAAGAATATCAATGCCTGAGTGCATTGTGAAGCACAAAGAAAATTTAATTGCATTTAACCACCAAAGTCTAATCAGCATTAAAATTGAATATAGACTGTCACCAAATGTTCAAAGTGGAAGGGCCACTCGTTTTACAGATTAGGAAATGAAAACACATCGAGGTAAAATCATTTCCCCAAGGTCACACAGTGAATCAATGGCAGACAATAGAATTGGACTCCCAGCCATAGAATAACAGAGTTGAAAAGCACTGCAGAGGCCATGAAGTCTGTCCCCTTACTGTTAGGTCCCAATGACTATAAATGGTGACTCTCCTGAACTGGTCACATGATTCGAATTGGCGCTACAGATTTCTTTTGGACTGCAACTACTTATTATATTTTAAGCAATTTAAAAATAAAATAGTGTGTATTTGAATACATGCAATAAGAATTCTTCTCATGACCTTCCCTTTCTTCTTTGAAGGCTTCTATTCCATTTTTGGCCAGCTCTGATTGGTCAGAAGTTTTTGCTTACATCAGGAATAAATCTACCTCTCTCAAAATTCTACCCATTGCTCCCAATTCTGTCCTCTGGGGCCAAGCAGTTCAGGCTTCTCATACATCATAGCCTTTCAAATATTTGAACATAGTTATCATGTCCCCCTAGCTTTTCTTTCCTCCAGGATAAATATTCCTAATTCCTTCAACCTAACCTCCTCCTAAAGCATTATTTTGGGGTCCTTCACAGTCTAGGCTCTGAACTACCCTGTTTCCCCATATATAGTGGATATACAAAGGAGTTTTCATTATACATATCTGTCAATGGGCATGAAAACCAACCTGACTTCATGATTTATGAATATATTTTAAATAGCTAAAAGTCTGTGGAATATTATTTCATAAAATTGGTAATTTTGTATTTGAATAAAGAAAGATATATATTACAGAAATTTCATGGGTTCATATAAAGCAAGACTATCAGTAAATAAGAGGCTGCCATTTAAATTCTTACTGCTGAACAGTTTGCCCTTTCTTTTCAAATATTAGAGGATGAGTCCTTTTCTTCTTTGCAAAATTGCAGTGCCAATGGCATAGAGGAATCTGCTACTCAATACTATAATTCATTTTCCCTTCATTTTAGATCTGGATAATCAGTCAGGTGAAACTAGTCTAATATTTAAAATGATTGATTAGTTTAATTTTAAAAATTAGCCCATTGATCTTGAGTTTTCATCTTGTCCTTTTTCCCTGGATAGACAACTCATTAAAAAGAAAGTTAATGATGTAAATGTCAATATGTACCTGTCTCTCTTTCTATTTTGTTATCTAGACTTTTTGCTTCTTCTTTCCTTTTTTACTCATCTTCCTTTCCCTTTCTCTCTGATTTCTCTCATTCTCTTTCTCCCTTCCTTCCTCTTTATTTCTTTTTGCCTTTCCCTTCCTCCCTCTCCCTTTCTCTCTTTATCTCCGTCTCTTTATTTCTCTATCTCCCTTCCTCCACACTGTTTTTCTTCCTATCTCTACCGCCTCCCTTTCTCTTCCTTTCTCCTCCTTTTCCTCCACCCCCCCCCCCTTCTCTCTAAACAAGCCAATTTCCCCCCCTCAGGGGCTATGAGGTTTGACTAAGCGAGATGTTACCAAAATAGGTTCCCTGATCTGCACCCCATTGTCCTAGGAAGAAAGAACCAGAGGAAGGCAAAGAAAAAAATCTAATGGGGTCCCTGGAATGTAATCTGAAAAGCACATGAATATTCCTTTGTGTCATGCTTCAGCCTACCAGAGTAATGTGATCTCAGCTCAGCCAGCAAAGAATTCTGCAGGAAAAATAAATGAGTTAAGAGGAACACCAATGTTAGGAGGTGTCCCAGGTTGTGTAGTTCTTATGAATGGTGGGAAAACTGTAGGCTAAACAGGTCATCATATTTTCCAGGCTTACTTTTTTTTCCTTTAATATAGAAGAATTCTGTTTTTTTTTGTTTGTTTTGTTTTGTTTTGTTTTGTTTTAGAGCCTCTTCAGATTAGACATGTCTGGTTAGGGATAATAGTGGGGAGGTCGGGAGTGGAAGTGAGAGGAGGGAATGGAATTCTCTCACCTAACTACTTTATAATGTTCCTCAAAGTTTGCTGAGCAAAATACAAACATTGTCACTTGAGCCTCCCAACCACCCTGCGAATTAAATATTACAATCACTATTAGGTTCCTTTGATTTTTTTAACTTGGCCTCCTTTTTCTTTTATTTTCTTTCTTCTCCTCTCCTCAGTTATGAACTCTGGTCTGGAAATTCCTTCTACAGATACAGATCAGTAACTTCTTTCCAACTTCCAGTCTTAGTGAGTTGCTTGGGGCCCTAAAAGGATGTCACTTCTATGTGGTCTCATAGCTAGTACATGTCACAGGCATGACTTGAACTCAGATCATCCAGACTCAAGGGCCAGTTACGTATCTTTTTTACTACTCCACCTTTAATTCCCCATTGTGTCAGGCTCCAAATGTTCCTTGTCAATGGTCTTTGAAGCTAGAGAAGTGTCAGAGGCAGAACCTGAGAGCCTTCCTGGGTGATGAATGAAAGCCCAACAATTCCTTTGTTCTCTATATCAGTTGCAATTTCAAACAGTTTGATTCTCTTTCAAGTCAAACTTGTTTCTTTGGGGGCAGCTGGGAATCACAGTGGATAGAGCACCAGGCTTGGAGTCAGGAGGATCTGGATTTAAATTTAATCTCAGACATGTTCTAGCTGTGTGATTCTGGGCAAGTCACTGGGCAGACAAACTCTGATTGCTTTGCCCTTGCTGCTCCTCTGTCTTAAAATTGATACTAAGACATAAGGAAAGAGATTTTTAAAACTTGTTGTTGCTTTTGTTTTCTACCTGGGTATGGCTTTCTACCTGGGAAGAGAGTAAAGGGAGGAGACTGCAATTTTAGAAAAGCTATTATCTAATAGTGAAAATTATTTTAAGTACAGTGTTCCAAAAGTCTCAGGGTAGTTTCATGCTATTACTAGGTTGGTGATTTTATGGACATAGGGGACCTCCTATTTGAGGAAACTCCCTCTATCAGGACAGGCCAGCACTTGCTCCATAAATTTAGGGAGTTAGAAGGATGCCCAGAGGACTTGGAGTGACTTGCCTAGCTATTATTCCACCCTGAATTTCATGTTTTAAATACAAGTATATTTTTCTTTATCGAAACATTATTATTTTGGGTTGACATATTCTTAAAATGCATCCAGGGACTCATCATTCCAAGGAAGTGCTGTACATTACATATCTGATTTGACCATCTGTAGAAAAAAAAGATGCAGACTTCAAATTTAGCTCAATAATAGTCAAGTCAAGAATCAATTATTAAATACACGCTATATGCCAGCCTGGAGAAGGACATGGAAAACCACCCAAATGTCTTTGCCAAGCAAACTCCAAATGGGGTCGTGAAGAAATGGACGAGACTGAAATGCCCCAACAACAATGATATGCACCAGGCACTGTGCTAAATCCTAAGGGATACAAAGAAAGGTAAAAAACACAATCCCTGGCCTCAAGTTACTTACAGTCTAATGGGAGAATAGCATGCAAACAAATATAAAAAAGCAGGTTATATATAGGACCGGGAGGAAACTATTAATGAATAGAGGGAAGACCCTAGAATAAAAGTGGTTTCCGAAGGTTTTGTGTAGAAGGTAGGATTTTACTTGGGACTTAAGGAAAGCCAGGGAGGTCAGTAGTCAGAGAGGAAGGTGAGCATTCCAGACCCAGAGGCCAGCCTAAAGAAAATGCCTGGAGCCAAGAAATAACGTGTCTTATTCATAGAAGAGCCTGGAGGCCAGTGTCACTGGATCGGGGCATATGTTACAAAGTCAGATGTAAGAACTAGAACTAAAAAGGTAGAGGGGGGCTAGGTTGTGAAGGACTTAGAACCCAAAGCAGCATTTTCATTTAATTCCAAAGACTTCACAAAGCCACTGGAGTTTATTGAGTAGGGGAGGAAGGAACAAAACTTGTGCTTTAGAAAAATAATTTTAGTAACTGATTGGAGGATGGATTGGAATGAGTAGAGACTTGAGGGATGCGGACGCAGCAGCAGGCTATTGTAATATTGCAGGTATGTCACCACAGGGGTGACATTTTTCTGCATGTCATGATAGTTATATTTTATGCAGACATATTATATTTCCTCTGTATTACATGTAATATATAGAATATACTGCATTATATAATTATATGTTTTTATTTTTACATGTTGATACACTTTTTAATAATGATTTTTTAGGGGGTAGCTGGGTAGCTCAGTGGATTGAGAACCAGGCCTAGAGATGGGAGGTCTTAGGTTCAAATCTGGCCTCAGACACTTCCTAGCTGTGTGACCCTGGGCAAGTCACTTGACCCCCATTGCCTAGCCCTTACCACTCTTCTGCCTTGGAGCCAATACACAGTATTGACTCCAAGACGGAAGGTAAGGGTTTAAAAAATAAAAAGATAATGATTTTTTAACATTTTACAATCCATGATCTCTCTCTCTCCCACCTACCCTTCCCTCCTCCATGTGATGGCCGGTAGCATGACATAGATTGTACATGTGTTATCATACAAAACATATTTACATGTTCATCATGGTGTTAAAGAAGACCTGAGGAAATAAAGTGAAGAATGGTGTGCTTTGATCTGTATTCAGATGCCATTGGATAGCCTTTTTTATCATGAATCCTTTGGAGTTGTCTGAATCCATGAATTGCTGATAGTTAATTCATTCACAGTTGATCCTCATAGCTCATTGCTCTTACTGTGTACCACATTCCCTTGGTGCTGCTCACTTCACTTTGCATCGCTTCATGTAAGTCTTTCCATATTTTTTTATGATCATCTTATTTGCCATTTCTTATAGCATGATAGTATATAATTACAACCACATCCTGCAGCTTGTTCAGCCATTCCCCAATTGATGAACATTTCATATGATTAAGGACAGTTTTAATTTCTTTTTTCTGAGAATGGCCTGTACATATCCTTTGATCACTTGTTAGTTTGGGAATGCTTTGTATTCTTATAAATTTGAAGCAGTTCTCTATATATTTGAGAAATGAGGTCTTTTCCAAAAACATCATATGACTTTTTTCTCACTTACACAGTATATTCAAAACACATACAAAGTAATAAAAGGCAAATGGTGAGGGGAGAAGGTATTCACAGGTTGGGAGAGCTCAGGAAAGGCCCTAATAGAAGCTAGAACTTGGGCTGAACTTGGAGGGGAACTAGGGATTCTAAGTGGAGAAGGAGCAGAAAAGGGAGTGTAATTAAGGCATGGTCACAGTGACAAGACCATCACCACTGGGACATAAATAAGCTGAGGCATAAAATGGGTGTTCTTAGTCTGTTCCTGTTCTTTCTTCAGCTTGGCTCACCAGTGACAGAGAAAGGACAATCAGTTTCCATGCTATATTTGGTCCCTTGAAACATGGATTTCTTTAGTAGGCTGGTGAAATCTGTTTAAAAATGCATAAAATAAAAAACCCATAGAATTTCAAAGGAAATCAATTTTATTGACATAAATATGGAATTCTCCCCCACCCTAAGAAATCCTGCATTAAATTGACTAAGCAAGCATCAACCATTGCTATATCATCACTCCAGCCATCAGGCTCTCTGAAAAGCCTTCTCATCACAAATTTAACCTTCATCAGAAAACTGATAGAATGCTTGCTGCTAGATGGCTCAGTGGATAGATTGCTGGGTCTAGAGCCAGGAAGACTCATCTTCATGAGGTGAAATCTAGCCTCAGACACTTATCAGCTGTGTGACCTTGGCCAAATCATGTAACTTTGTTTGCCTCAGTTTCTTTATCTATAGCAAGAACTGGAGAAGGAAATAGCAAACCACACCAGTATCTTTGCCAAGGAAACACCAAATAGGGTCACAAATTGTTGGACATGACTGAAATGCTAAAACAACAGAACACTGATGATCCCTTGCTACAATTTTCTCTCTCTGCCTCTACCTCTCTCCCTCCTTCTTTCCCTTTTTATTCCTCCATTCTTTCTCTCTCTCTTCCCTCCTCCTTCATATCTCTCACCATTCCTTCCTTTTTTCCTTCCTTGTATCCTTCCTTCCTTCCTTGCATCCATCCTTCCTTGCATCCTTGCATCCTTCCTTCCTTCCTTGCATCCTTCCTTCCTTGTATCCTTCCTTCCTTCCTTCCTTCCTTCCTTCCTTTCTTCCTTCCTTCCTTCCTTCCTTCCTTCCTTCCTTCCTTCCTTCCTTCCTTCCTTCCTTCCTTCTTTCCTTCCTTCCTTCCTTCCTTCCTTGCATTCTTCCTTCCTTCCTTCCTTCCTTCCTTCCTTCCTTCCTTCCTTCCTTCCTTCCTTCCTTCCTTCCTTCCTTCTTTCCTTCCTTCCTTCCTTCCTTCCTTCCTTCCTTCCTTCCTTCCTTCCTTCCTTCCTTCCTTCCTTCTTTTCTCTCTCCTTACCTCACCTCCTTTCTTTTCCTCCCTCTTATTTCCTCCCTCTTCTCTCTCCCTCCTCTCCACTCTCTTCTCTCCCCTATCTAATGCATTGGCATCCTTCTTATGGCCAGATATTCAATTTAGTCCTACTCTCACTCCGGGAACAATCCAATTTGCCTAAAGGCACATGAATTGGCCAGGTTCATTAAATCGACTAGCACCAGTAACCATTTGTAACCATCTGTATTCCCCTTTAAAGTCCCTGCTAATACAGGTCTGATTTCTGCTAGGATGGTTCACAATGCAGTCAGCCTTTCTGGTTATCATAGCTTTCTCCTATGTCAGTGCTGAACTAGCCAGTTACTTTCAATTGCAGTAACTGATGCTGCTCACAGTGCTGAATTCTTCACTGATTATAGCCTTAGCAATGGTATACCAGGATTGTTCTTTCCAGGGTTTCCAGGTGTTTACTCAGTGCCAGATCCACTGAGGATTATTCAACCTTAAATAGATTATTGCCTGTGTTCCTAGACATTGACACCTCCCAGCAGAGACACTGTTGAGAAAACCTGAATTACTATAACCACTGACTCAATTTCCCCAACAGTCCCTTCAGTAGATAATCTACTTTATAATAATAATAAATTTATAATAAACTTTGCAACCACTAAATGTCTATCAGAGTTATTAGAGCTAGTTAATCTTTATTTTACCAGTAGGCATGATACTGGAGTCTCGTTGTCCCACTCCCCAGGAAAAATCAATTTAAAATGGTTTCCAGCATTTCCACTCATGCCTATTCATGCCTTTTGGGAAGGCTGGAGGGGTAATGATTTATCTTTACACAGTAGCCCAGTGGTGAGCCACATGAAACTGTTCAATATCTTAGACATAAAATTTTTATGGGACTCCTGGTTAATCCATCTGTAACATGAATTAGAATCATAGATTAACAATGAAAGAAGTCTTGGACATCACTGGCTCCAACCATTCATTTTACAGGTTAGGAATTTGAGTCCCAGAGTGATTAAGCAACATATCCAGGTTATTTAATAGGAGCTAGTAAATGAGGCAGCTTTAGAGCCCAGGTTTTCCTTGACTCCAAATCCTGCCTTCTCTCTACTATATTGCATTGACTTTATGGGATATATGTGGTCCTAGGATCTGTTGGACCTTGCTACTCTCCTCAAGCCTTAGATCCAAGAATAGTCAATTTCCTCATATTCTTGTTCCCATTACATCATATGGTTCTGTCTATGTGGTGGTAGACAACTTGACCCAGATGATTTACTTCCTCCCTTGCCTTTGCAGCAAAAATCAATGGCCTCTTCTGGAAGGAAGTTGTCTAACTTCCCAGACTCCTTCTTTGCATTATCTCCTATAAGGCCATTCAGTTTAATTCAAAGTTTTCAAAAATTTAATTTGGATGATGTTCCAATTTTCCATGATTTATAATTTGTCCAATAGGCAGATGGAAAATGCAAATTAAATCCAGAAATAGTACTAGGTTCAGTTTGAGTACCCTATCCATCAGACAGTGCTGTCCTGCTCTCTACTGTGGAATTCTTTTTTCTACAAAAAAATATATTTTTCTACCAAGACCATAGTCTTTTATGCAAATTATAGTTTCCATTCTGTTATTAAGTCCCTTTGCTCTTTGTGCTGTAGTCTCTGTTGTATAGAGTTGGAGGTTAGCTGGGCTAACCAACCTGGGCTGACTCACTTCCCAGAGACCCATGAAACCACGTCTAGTTCCGTATTTGTATCATTAGACCTTTGCAGAAACTCCTGAAATTGAATACCAGTTCTGGCCCACCCAGCTGAGATTCCATTTCTCATTCTCTATGTTTCATTGCTCTTGTGACAGTGGGCCAATCTTGAGCTTCCAGAATTAGTCTATAACTAACTACAAATGACAGATAGGCAGGAAGAATAATAGGTTGTACTGATTTTCTCAAATCACAGCATCAGGGTGGTACACACAAGGAAGAGTGGTGGATGTGGAGTCAAAATTGGGGGTTTAGATCCTGGATTTGGCACTGTCTGTGCAACTTTAAGCAATCAACTTCATCTCCCCAGGCCCTATTTTCCTCAGCTATCAAATGAAGAGGTGGAATTAGATGCCTTAAGTTCCCTTTTAGCTTTTACTCTATTACTCTTATGTTAAGCTATGTTCTAGACCATTCTGAGAAATTCTTATTGAGAATGAAACTGAGAATCTCAAAATTAGCTAAACCAAGGAAATGACAAGAAGGAAAGAAGAAATCCAGACATTAAAGACATATTTGGGGCGCAAGGGAAACAGAAATGAGTAAGATGGAACAATGTTATGAAAAAAGACATACCTAAAGGATTTAGCAGACAGGAATGAACAAGTCCTCCTTAAGAATGAACAATGTGGGCTTTAAATGCTCAGAGCATCAATTAACCTTATTTTTCTTCCACTCTAAGAGATTTTAAAGGGAAGGAGTATCTGGAATAATTCTCAAACAGTCCTATCATTTAAGTGACTCAACAAACTAAAATTCAATTTAATCCCTTATTCCTCTTAAAGTAATAGAATCTAAGGCAGCAGTTTGTAACCATGGCTGCCAGCATTTGAGGCAACAGATCTCAGTGTGAAATAAATACAATTTGAAAAAGAATCCAAAGAAGAGTGGTCATGCCTGTCCTCACCAGAAGCATTTGGTGGAGGGAGGTAGAGAGCAGGAAGGAAATGAATGACAGTCACATAGAATTCCTCATAATGGGAATAAAGATTTAAAATATTTTCAAAGAATGGAAAAAAATACCAAGATAATATTGTAGTCAAAATTTGCCGTTCAACTAATCCATAAACGTTTAAGGAAGAAGAGAGAAGAGTGAGACACAACCTAAATGACTGAACAACAACAAGGTGTGTCAGGCATTATACAATATGCTAAACATTTGTCGAGTATCTACTGTAATTTGTAAGTCAGCAGCCAGGTTTAGTACTTGCCTATTGGTTATTGACAATGCAGGGAATGTTGAGTCACTGTAGTATCAAATATTTCAGAGTGCTATTGGATAAATGGCCTCAGTTTCTTCATTGGGACAATGGGAATAGTTATTATCAAGAAAAGAGATTCAATTGTAAAAAATTTTAAATTTGATTTCAATGGCACTATATCAGAGTCTTTAGTCAATACTAAATATTGGTTCCAAGGCAGATGAGTGGTGAGGGCTAGATAATTGGTGTTAAATAACTTGTCCAAGTTCACACAGCTAGAAAATGTCTGATATCACATTTGAACCCAGGACTTCCCATTTCTAATTCCATTACACACACACACACACACACACACACACACACACACAATTCCAGATAATTTCAGATACTTCTTCCCTTCAAAATTTATTAGAGTTGAAGAAAAATAAAGTTAATTAATGCTCTGAGCATTTTAAATCTATATTGTTCATTCTCTGTCTCTCTCCATTAAGTCACTTAACTACCCCTGTTTCAAAGGTCAGAAAAGATCTTGGAGGGCATCTGGCCCAACTTTTCATTAAATATAATAATTCCTTCTATGGCATTCCTGACACATGGTTATTGAGTCTTTGCTTGAATAATTGCTGTAATGTTGCACCTATTACTTTGCAGATAAATGTGTTTCTTTGTTGAGAAGCTCTAATAATTTGTTCAACAAATATTTATCATGTGCCTACAAGATACACAGACAAGGCACCATGCTAAGAATGTTGGAAGCACAAAAATGAGTAGCAATGACATGGTGCTTAGTTTCATGAGCATAGAACCTAATGAAGGAAGATGTGCAGAAATAACTAAAATGCAAAGCAACATATGATAGGTGTCATAAGAATGGAATCCAAGAGGTTAAGAGCAGAGCTCATCCCTGTCTCAGTTGAGGTGGGAAGGTACTTGAGTTGGATCTTGAAAGATGGATAGGATATCAATAAATAATTATGACACGGGGACCAGTGTTCAAGGTAGAAGGAATGGCATGAACCAAGATAGATTTGGAAAGCATCTGTCATTTTTATGCTTAAGGCAATGGTAGGATCAAATGAAAGGATTTTTTAAGGAAAGGGAGACGTGACGATACTTGAAAGCAGTAGAGAAGGAACCATTAAGTAAAAAGAGGTCCTGGAATAAAAAGATAGAAAAAATAATGAAGGGTGCAAAGAGACAGCTAGAGAAGATGACAAAAAGTACATACAGAACGTTTGATCTTACCAAGCGGAAAGATCACCTCTTCATTAGAGACTGATGGAAAGTGTAATAATTAAAAATAATAATATTTCTACTTCCCAGATATATATATATATATATATATTTTTTTTAATAAAGTTTATTGGGAAGGGTAGACAATCATTTCTAAGTAACCTGACCGTGTGCTGCCTAGCCTGCCAGTCTCTTCCTCATTCCCCCTCACCTCCTGCACTGTCTCTTCTCCTCATGGTTCCCTCATGGTCCTCTCCTTGGTCTCCCCTGATTCTGCCCCAAACCTTAACTTTTATTGACATACAGAACGTACACCGATGTAACCCTGGTGCAACTGTGGTGTGTCAGGAATGTTTGATAGACAGGTAAAGTTACTGAGGAGGGGGAGGGGATGAGTTTCCTTGACACAAAAGCAAGATATTAAAAGAATTTTTGAGGAAGAGAAGAGGAAAAGAGATAGGTCATTGTGTATGACTTCAGTTTTCTTAATAAAGTAGAGGTGAGATCTGTCAGCTAAGAAAGTAGGCATAAGGGGAAGGTGTGGGAAACCTGAGGACCAAAGAGAAAGTTGGTAATAACTTTTGTGGGGTGTGAGATAAAGCATCACTTAAGGAGGAATAAGAATAATGCTTCAGCGAAGACCCAGTTGGTTAGAAAACTTAAATTTACTGTGTGCATGGCTGTATGACTTCCTTGAGTTCTATTCAGCCAGACAGTGATAAATAGCAGAGGAGACAGGTCTAGAGAGGGGAAGTCACTACTGGGGATTATTTTTGATCCTATTCAGGAAGCTTTGTAATATTCTGATGTTGGTGCTAATAACCTGAATGCCCTCTGTGGACAGGAACACCTAGAGGACATGACCATTCACAGGGAAACCTCTTCCACTGCAATGCTTACTGGATGTCTTTCATGATAGTGGTCAACACTTTTGGCAAACATGTCTTCATGTTTGATGCTTGTTAATACCAAATACAATTGTTTCTGTTCAGTCTCCTGAAAAATCACCGTTGTTTCTCATTGTGCATTTTGAAATATCTTTTATAATCTCAACATATGCATGGATAGTGTGTGTCTTCAAGGCACCATTTTATCTACCATATCAAATGCTTTTCTATAATCAACAAAGAATAAGCACAATGGGATCATGTATTCCATTCACATTGTATGACTATTAAAGATGTGGCATACTCCAGAATATCACTTGCAAAATATCTGACGGTTCTCTTCTCGTTTTTTCATCAAGGATGTCCTGAATACATGTATAAATTACTCATAAATATTTTAGAGAGATGAAAAGATAAGGATATGGGCTGGTTGTTATTGTCTTGTTCCTTCATCCTTTTGTTATTGACTTTTCATTCACCCTTTTCAGCAATAACATCTGTATTTCCCTCTCCCTCCCACAATCATTCAGTATCTTCTCATCTTTTAGATATCTTGAGAACTGAACACTCAGTTTCTTATAAAAATTGCACTGGACCTCGGACCTCTTTGTTGTAATTTTGGTCTGGTGCAGCTCCTCTTCCTAGCTTTTTCTTGCTATTTGCTCCTTCAGTGTATAAGGGACTGTGATGTTAGAATCCAAATGTGGTAGCTCGACTGTCAATGACAAATATTGCAAATTTACTCTGTTTATTACCTATATAGACATCTGAAATGATAATATATTCCTCTTTATCTTGTAATTACCTTTTCCTGTGAGCTATTGAAAAGAAAAATTAGATGAGATTCAGATTGGGTAGGTACCCTTCACAGCTAAGGCTAGGGGCTGAATTATTTTTTTTTTCACCAAACAAGGGACAGAGATTACAGAAGACAAAATAGAAAATGTTGATTGCATGAAATTTAAAAGCTTTTGTATGAGCAATATTCATTAAAATAATTAAATTATTGAATTGAATAATTAGAATAAAGAAATTGGTCAACTGGTGTGTGTGTGTGTGTGTGTGTGTGTGTGTGTGTGTGTGTGTGTGTATGTGTGTGTGTGTATGAGAAATCCTTTGTATCAAGTATCTCAAATAAAGGTCTGGTAAACAAACTATGATGTAGCTCAGTTGTTTTTCAGTTCTGTCCAATTCTTCATGACTCCATTTAGGGTTTTCTTGGCAACAATATTGTAATATTGTACCATTTCCTTCTTCAGCTTTTCATTTAAAGATGAGGAAACTGAGGTAAACAGGGTGAAGTGACTTGATCAGTCACACAGTTATTAAGTGCCTGAGGCTAAATTTATAATCAGGGCTTCCTAACTCTAGGTCTATGCTCTATCCACTACACCACAAGCTGATCTATCTACTATATCTATATCTATATCTATATCTATATCTATATCTATATCTATATCTATATCTATATCTATATCTATATCTATGTCTATGTCTATATCTATATCTATGTCTATGTCTATGTCTATGTCTATATCTGTCCTATAATTACATATATATCTCATTATCACATATATATAAAACAAAAGGCCTCTATTCTTTCCTCCCATTTGTTTCCCTTTGAATAACTACATTGATTTAGTTTGTATATCTTTTTCTAATTTTAAGTATGTATTTTATATTTACTTTTATTCCTTGTGTAACATTTTTTTCTCCTATCCCAAGTCATCAAAGCTATCTCCTTTCGTTTGTTTATGATATGACATTTTATAGCCTGATCATACATTCATTTGTAAGCTTATTGTGATATGTTGTGTGAGATGTTGGTCTAACCAAGAGTCTGTAGCTTGGAGTCCATGAACTTTCAAAATAAATTTTCATAATTGAGTTTCAATATAATTGTTTTCTTTTGTAATCCCATGTGCTTATTTTGTGAATTTAAAAAGATTATTTTGAGAACATCAGTAAAGATGTGATCCATTGTTGAATATTACTTGCAAAAGCTTTCTTCTCTCTTTATAACCATATTGAATATGCCATCAATGCTAATATATTCACTGATAAATACTTCATATAGAATGGAAAGTAGCCCTCTAGGATTGGAGTTACTATTGTACTGTTATGGTACTGCGACCTATTCTTTTTTTCCATGCTGTTGGTATCTTTCCTTCTTTTGGATTCATTGTCAGGCCCCTCAGTGGCACAAATCTCTACAAAAATTTGGTTCAATCCAGCTATTTTTTCTACCTTTGTTTTCTTTAGTGTTATTACTGTATTTTTATAAGTACATTTAGATCTGTGATTGTAGAGCCCAAGTATGGTGGTTCTATGATTTACGATGGGAAAAAGTTTGTTAAAATGTAGTTTCCTTTTTTGATGGTGATTGTTTTACTGTTTTTAATCCTTCCATTTTAATCCTTGAATACCCTTGGGATGACTTTGATTAACTGGCTATATTGCCAAGCCTTCTCTAAATTAGTTTTTACTCTCCACCAATTCTCTCTGCTTTTTGAGATAATATTATTCATAATTGCCTATCATCCTTTGTAAAAATTTTTACTAGCAAGTTTATATTCTAGCCCAATGTTTCCTTTGGCAGTCAACTCTTTCTATTTGGCAAGTGTTATCAGATATTTGCTAAAGAACTAAGGAACGTACTGATCTTGTTGTGATAATACATTTATATTGATTAAATTACTGGATGAAATTATTATAGTTGGCGTCAACATAATTTCTATCAATCAAATCTCATTTTGATTTTTAATAACTTGTTTAATTCAGGATTAAATGATTTTCATTGTATGTCATATCTTTTCCTTATTATTTCTTTTCTTTTTCTCTTCCCCTCTTCCTTTTCTACTTGTTCCTCCTCCTCCTCCTCTTCCTCCTCCTCCTCCTCCTCCTCCTCCTCTTCCTTCTTTGATGGCCTGACAAGAAATGAAAAGATGTCAGGGATAACTTCACCATCAATAATAAGTCTTTTCCTGACTGTTAAAATATAGTCAATTTCATTCATTATGATATTTTTTGGTACTTTCCATATCTACTACCTTTCATTTATTCTTCCTTCCTTCCTTCCTTCCTTTCAAAGTATTCATGTAAAATTTCTCTACCACTTGATGCTGATTTATACCACATGTATTTTCAGGGTTATTCCTTCTGAGTATTTCGCACAAGTCATACTTAGAAAAGGGTAGACGGAGAGAAGCAAAGAAAAATAATTTAAAAGAAATGGTAAGGGAAACAAATGCTAACAGCTTTTTCTATATGTGATGAGCAAATTTCTCATGAAACAGTGTTCCTTGCAGTCTCAAGGCGTGAGATAAAATTCACCCCACCAACTCCTTTTTCTTATCAAAAAGTGCCCAAGTCCTCCTTCCATTTATTTTCTTTCCTTTATTTTCAGTTATATCAGGAATAACAACCATGTCATGACTCTGCTCCTCTGGCCATATGTCCATTCATTGGTCATTACTTACAGAGTATCAACAGTCAAATTTTCTGAAAGTTTTGCCAA
Organism: Monodelphis domestica; assembly: GCF_027887165.1. Lineage (NCBI taxonomy): Eukaryota > Metazoa > Chordata > Mammalia > Didelphimorphia > Didelphidae > Monodelphis > Monodelphis domestica. Next base: position 192,443,858 of record NC_077233.1, read on the forward strand.
ATTGGGAAATTTGTCCACGAAGGGTTCTGAAGAGTGGCTATTATAGATGAGTGTTCAAGGAGAAGAGAGTTGTATTAGGAATCATGGGGTGTAGTTGTAGTGCATGTATGAAATTGAGACTGGAAGAGTCATTCACATGAGAGTAGTCTAATTTTCTTGTCTAGGATTTTATAGTCAATGTATTCTACAGTCTTATGCAAATGTGGTCAACCTCACCCCCTGGTACCTCTGCAATCTATTGCTTCTGTGCTGGGTGTATGATCTAAGGAAACAGATGGGATACGATGTTTATGCAAATAATCACAACATAAGATGGGATATGGTAAGTGCTAACAGGAAATCCAAACAATACGCTATATTTTTTCATCCTGCATTATTTCAATGGTCCTTTTAAATAACGTTTTATCCTGCATCCTTATCTAATATGCCAGAGTTGGATGGAACATTAATCTTTCACTTTTGCATCAGGAAGGAAAGTCAGATGAAAATTAACACCTGGGTAGTTAGTTTTCAAGGGGGAACACAAATATAGTCCAGACTCTGTAAGTTATTTAAATTGTTCTCTCATTTCCACACCTTTAAATCCTCATGTGATACTATTACTTCATAGCTTTCCCTGGAAATTCTCTCTGCAAACTGCCATATTGCTGCTGCACCTGTTTGCCATGTTACTGGGATTTTTAATAAACCCGTGGTTTTTCGGAAGGTAGCTTTGAAGGTTGATTTGTCTCCTTTCTACTAATGCTATTATCTGTCAACCTCTAATCAAGCTTCCTTAAAAAATGATTCGATGATACATGTAAAACTCAGTGAAATTGCATGTCAACTATGGTTGGGGGGGAGGAAGAGAGGAAAGAAAGAACATGAATCATGTAACCATGGAAAATATTCTAAATTAATTAAATAAAAATTTTCAATTAAAAAAGTCATTAGAGTCTGAGGGGGAAGTTAGGTGGTTTAGGGGATTAAGTTCTAGAGATGGGAGATCTTGAGTTCAAATTTGACCTCAGATACTTCCTAACTGGGTGATCTGGGCAAATCACTTAATCCCCATTCTCTAGCCCTTACTGTTCTTTTGCCTTTGAACCAATACTTTGTATTGATTCTAAGATGAAGTTAGGATTCTGTAAATGATTAGATCCAGTCAAGGTTAATTGCCTTTATATTTAATGATCTTTCACTTACTTCCCTCAGCCCTCTGTCACTTGACTCCTTCATGATGAGTTTGTTTTAACTATATTGAGTTTTAAGGACCACTACAGGATATATGAATAAAACTATCTAACACTGAATTTGTAACGTGGTTTTGAAATGTAGCAGAGATATTGAACTAAAATGATTAACTCATATGACATTCCCAAGGGTGGTGGTTGAAACTGGACGACTGCTTGAGGTCACTGAGGAAGACAACGAGGAAAAAAGATAGCTGAAAAAAGAAGCTGGGGAAATTAATGAATTTAGTAGCTGAGAGGGATGCCTTGGAGGAAAGGACAACAGTATTCATACCTGGCCCTAAAATTTTCTAGGAAATCCATGTTAAAATGATGTTTATAAATCCTGTCTCTTATTCCCAACTATGAAAATATGGAGGTCTCTGATTTCTATTGTGCTTGGAAGAAGAACGATAATAATCTTCACTAGTTCTAGAACCTAAACCATTTAGAAGTATTGTAAGCATTGAAAGGAATATGAATTCCAATGACAGTGAAATGGCTAGATATTTTAATAGAAATTTAACATGACTTATGTGATTGATTTTCTTAAACAAGGTGATTATTTTGCATTAGCTACCACAGAAATTTTACAAAGAATTTCTCCAAAACTGCATGAATTACTGAAACACCAAATGGAAGTTAACAGAGATGTGGTAAATTAAAGAAGGAACATATCTCATTTAAATGTAAAGTGGAAAAGTAATTTTTAACTTTTCGAAACCAATAGTTGTAGAAGCCAACAGATTGACTCATGGTGACTTTTGTAAGGTCACTTCACCATTGTCAACTTGCACAATTAAAGAAATAATTGTTTTTTGAGCCAAATCTGTTTTCTTCCTAAATCCTGGGAAATAGTTACTAAGGGGGATGCTACAGCAATGCTAGTGTACTTTGTCTGACATTTTACCTGTTACTAAATTTTCACATATACTGAACAACTCTGAGTGAGACAAATATCTCCATGTTATAGATGAGAATTCTAAAGCTCAAAAGTTAAGTAACTTGCCCAAGGAAGTCCAAGGTGACTAAACTGTTTAGTATTCATTCTGTTATTTTAAACTCCCTCCTCAAATTTCAGATTATTTAGAGAAGAAATTTATAAATTGTCAAGTCTTTCACACTATCTTTGGTTTGGTAAACCAAAGTTTTAAATATATATATATAGTGATATTTATTCATTAAAAGCTTTATTTGACTCATTCAGTTAGTTTAGTATTTCCAATATAGAAGGTGCTTCAATGGATTTGAGGTGGGTGCCATCTTCATTTGTCCAGTTTGCAGTGTTGTGAAGCAGAAGCAGGTTGGTACAAAGAAATTGGAGGAGTACAAAGAGTACAGCCCATTATTTCTGATTAGAAAACAGTTTTCAAATTTACAATTTGTAATCATGCCAGAAGATGTTTTGTTAGAAAAGAAGGTGGTCTAGAATTTTAGTGAAAGGGATCATAGATCATGGATATTTAGCCTGATTGCAACAGTGATAACCAAAGTAGGGAAGACACAGTGGAGTTAAACTAGAGCAAGTTCTTTAAGCCTTGTCAATATAAACCTCACAGTTAGTAGGAAACTCTTGCTAAAATTTCTTCTATAAGTGGCATAATATTGTTGGTTCCTGGAAGATAGAATTTTAATTTCTCCCTTTCTTTATCTTCTTTATCACTGAGTAGTACAAGAAATCATTTTTGCAAGAAGTATATATTTTAAAAATATTTTAAATTTTAATATTTTTAAAGCAGGTGCAACTCAACATTTTTCAATTATCAGTTAAGTTTTCAGTATGAATATTTAAACTTTGGAAATCTTCAAACACTACAAAACAAGGCTTGACTTATTATTTTGTTGATTATCTAGACCTAAGAAATTATTGGGGGAAGGGTTTATAATGTAGATGAAACTAAAAGATGTGTCATGCATTTTTGGAGAGCTAGTTGATCAACATATGCCAACACACCTTGAGTTTTAGTTCAGTTTTTCTGCCAGAAAAATCTATTTAGAGATATCATTTATATCTTTTCTTTAGGGAAGGTCAGTTGATAGTTCACACATCTTTAAAATGTCATGATGGAAGAATTTATCACAAGCATCAAAACTGGAATTTAAAAGAAATCTGAGAAATTAGACATGCAATCAGAACTCTCATCTTTGTGTGTGTGTGCTTTTACCTAAATGTTAATGTTTCCGCATTTCAGGATTTACAAGTAGAATGAATGTTAAAGGGATTTAAAACTCATATGTTGTAAAGGACAGTTTTTCAAGAAAATATAGATAGGACCTAAATACGGAGGTCTAAATAACACCATAAAGTATAAAATAGATTATATTTTAATGGATAGGAAAAGACTTGTTATTGATGTGGGAGTATCCCCAAGTCAGCTGTCTATATATACAGTAAGACCATAACCTCATCTGAGTTGAGATCATTATCATCAGTAAAAAACAAGAAAAATGATGAGACAGTGTTTAAAGACAATTTAAACTTGAATATAAAAACAATATTTAACAATTTTTAAAAATGGGAAGTGGACAGCAACAATGATGATGGCATCCTATATAATACAATTACAAGAAGATTAACCAATGTAAATTGGTTACAAGGAGCCTCCAAAAGGTGCCTTCATCAGCAAATACCCGACACACCAGAGATGGCTACAAAAGGCAACATTAGGCAAGACTCATTTGTAAAATCATATGAAAATTATGAGTGGTATAATCTCATAAAAGAGAGAGAAGCTGTGTAGTGTAAAGCCAGGTTAAAGAAAATTTGGCAAGATACCCAACTCAGCCCCAAAGCATTCAGGGTGGAAAAATGAAAGGAGGAAAGGAGAAGAAAAATGGAAAAGATTTGCAAAAATTCTTTTAACAAACTGCTCTATTAATAGCAAAACTACTACATATGGACCTTACATCATAGTCTTTTGTGTACTTAAAAAAAATGTAGCAATCACATTAAAGAGAACAAAGAATAAAGAAATGGATTGAATCAATTTTGTGTGGAGGATATCTGTAATTGAGGCAATACCACTGTAAGGGCAATAAAGAAAATCAGCCCATGATGTATCTGAAAGAGGAAAAGGTATAAAAGGTATCAAAAATATATCAGATCTTGCTAATAATAATAAAAAAGTAAACAAAAGGATGATAACTTATAAGTCTATTTTCCCATACACATATAAAATTTTGAAGAATCACATACATATATAAAAATTGAGGATATATATTTATATAGACAATATGAAATGAGGTTATTTATTGCAGGGAAGCAGAGTTTTGCAAAAAATATTTGGAAATGAGCTTTTATACCTTTTCTCAATTTATTTAATGATGTCTTGATTTATATAATCTGCAATGCTTGTTTTTATAGAAATGTATTTAATTCAATCGAATAAAATGCTCTAAGATTAAAAAAAATAAAAAGGTAACTTCCATCCATAAATCAAAGTAAAGGAGCTTCATAATTTCATGAGGAATCCAGCCCGCTCTTCTGTTTAATTGTGGGCTGAACTCATCCATCTCGGCTGTATGTCTCTTGTCTATAGACAAGAAATAGGGTGTCCATCTGAACACACGTTGAAATTGTGGCACTATACACTCTTTCTTCAACTGGCCTTTCCTGGATCCCTCAGAAAATTATGAAGCTCCTTTCCTGACCTTATGCTTCCTGTGAAAGCAGAGGCTCATCTTTACAGTAACAACATGCTGCCAATATATAGTCTGAAGTCATGGAATACAATAGCCTCCAAATAATTTTTTTTTAATAAAAAGAGTATCCCACAGAAGACAATGGAAAAGCATATGTCAAGTATGATCTGGATATAGCATAAAACCAATAAGGAAAACTTATGAATAGGACTAAAAGATATCTACCAGGGAAATGTAGGACAGGAAGAGACGACGGGATGGTCATAGATCAAGAATGAGGAAAGACAGGTAGGTTTCTAGAAAGTTCCATGGCTATCCTGATCTCAGGAGAAAACAAAGACTACTTCTAGTATATTGGGTAGACCACTGTGGCAAATGTATATGGACAGGATTGACAGACATTGATGTCTTGGTATTTACATCATTGGAAGGAACTCCCAAAATGATTACATTTTTGACCAATTTGAGTATTGGTATTCCCCACATAGGCTGTTTTTAGATTGGATTTCTTTTGTTAGAAAAGACTGGAGACCCCCTGAAAGAGAAGGAATTGGAGATGTCAGAAATAGAGTTGTATCCTATTTTCTGACTGAGAAAATTTGGCATCAGCTTGAAGAAAAGATGATGTATACATATGTACATATATGCATACACACATGTGTATAGGTTCCCCATCCACATCATGGGGGTTTTAGGGGCATGGCACTCCCATGATCTGAAAAATCCATGTAAAATTTTTGGCCCTCTCTTTGTACCAAGGAAGAAGTCTGAATTTTTTTCTTTTTCATTTTTGGGGTATTTATAGTACCTTATAAAATTTGGGTCAAATATTTGGTCCTAGGCTATATGTAGGTTAATGTTAAGTAGAAATATTGTATGAAAAAGAAATAAAAACAAAATATGAAAATATAAAATGAAACAAATTTGAGAATATTGAATGTATAAAAAGATATTTAAAATAATATAACAGTACATACATTTTATGAATTGATGAGTAACTAAACTTAAGATATGTGTACATTTCTAGCTTTTGTGTGCTGCCTGTTGGCTTTCACGTTCTTTCCCTAAACTTTAACTGTTTACTTATTTTAACTTAAAAAAAGAAATTGTATGTTTACTACATTAAAAGATAAATATGTTAACTGTATAATACTCCACATATATTTTATGCATTTCTAGTTTTTTAAACTTTTTCTGTATTGTCTTCTGGCCTTCACGTGCCATTTGCAGCTTTTTCAGAACTCCTAAAAATTCCCCATTTAATTTTTTTATGCCAACCTGTAATGGGAAAGTTGTGTGTATGTGTCATATATACATACATATCTGCATGTGCACATGTAAATAAATACACATTTATATATACTTTGTTGTTCTTTTTGTATTTTCGGTATTCATTGCAACCTTTTCCCAGCAGCAGCATTATTTGTATTCCATGTCATCAGCTTGCTTTCGTGGTTCAGAGGTTTGAACAGTGTGGAGCAGTTCCTACCTCCAGAATACTATGATCTCAGACGGCTTCATTTATTTGTGATAAAATGGAAAAACCACAAAATCTGGAGCCAAAAGACCAGGACCTGAATTCTTCGATTAGCCAGCAAGTCATGTCGTCCTTACGTGTTTAAGTACCTGTTCTATGAAAAATAGGGGTAACAGTACTTGCAGTATCTACTGTGTGGAGTTGCTCTGTGGCTCACATGCGATAACATTTATACAGGGTGCAAAAGCATGTTCTTAGCGTGTATTATTACGAGATATTTCGGAATTATGTGTTACTTAGAAGAAGAAAGTGACGGAAAGAAGGAAAGTACACCAGTGGTCTTATGGAATGTATTTACTTCATGGTCAGTCACCAAGTCACATGTATCAAGAATGAAAGCTCAAATCTCTTGGGGGGAGGGGGAACACCGGGGACATCATTTTCAAAAAAAGGAGGTGGGCACAACTTTGAAACTTCGTCTACCACCCACAAACGCTTTGTTCAGTTCTATTTCCAGAGATCACGCAAATCTTAACTATCAATAACATAGTAACAGAGGATCACTTAATGGCACAATCGAATGCACTTATTTTCTCTCTCCACCTTCCCTTATTCTGACTTGTCTGCTCTCTTTAATTGTTAACTTTTAAATACTTTTAGCGAATACACAGGACATGTCAGATGCATTCACTTAGATGCAGTAACAAGCATCAGATCTCCTGGAACTCATAAACACAAGGCAATATTTATGGAGCTAAATTGTCTCTTTATTAGGAAAACACCAACACCACATTCTTCAAAATTACTGGAATTTTATTTGCCTCAGGCTTATGACTTGCAACCAAAGACATTGTGCAAAGAAAGCAAAGATTAAGTACACTTTAGGGAAAAGGTGATAATCCACATTGGTAACATAGAAGATCAGTTTGATAAAAGAAGCCATCCATTACACTATATAGATTGCAATATTCAATAGCATTTTTCAACCAAACTTTTTAAAATCAAGAGCCAAAAAAAAGGAGCAAAGTTTACAGTCGACATAAATCTGATACAATTCAAAAAGCATTTTTTTTTTCAGAGATCATTGAGCATAAAGTGGAAAAATGTATATGGGGGCGGGGTGAAGTCTAACTACTGTACATTTATCAGCTATTAAACAAAGTTGCATATATGTACCACAGTGTAAAAAACAATACAGAACAAATAAAAACCTTTAAAATTGCCTGATGAAAAATAAAATAACCAGTGGCTTTTAATGGCTTCTCCTGGTTATCAGTGCTACAAAAGACACATTTTTTTTTCATCTTTCTGATGCTGTATTAAAGCATCTTAAACAGTTGATAAAACCAGGCACACTCAAACCATTACCAAACTAAACCCAACCCATAGAAATATACTATCAACCCACATATTTTCCATCAAAAGCTTATTTTTATTCAATCTTAGAGGCCCATTTGGTCACAATATTTTACAAATTTTTTTGTGTATTTTTTCATTTTCTTTTTTTTTTACACCATGATATCATATGTTTGTCTGGCACTATCCTAAAGCTAGTTTATAGATGATGAGAATACAGAAACAACCCAATGTCTATCTGACAAAATGAATTCACTGGGTGTAAATGAGAGAGGGGGAGGAGTTCATTTCTACCAGGAAAAATGTCCTATGTTGATCACTCGTCATCAGTTCCACTTCCTTCCGACTGATCCTAAGGGTCAAATCAAAACAAAGAAAAACCAAATGAGGTTAGAAATTCCAAATAACGTAAAAAGATTGTGCTGGAGAATAATGCAGCAAGAAAGAAATAGGGTGGAAATGAGTCCTGCTACAAGCCTCTTCACTAGCGTTCCGGGAAGGAGGAAGGAAGAAAGCTAGTGGAGGCTCTGGGTGCTTTTTAACAGAAAAGGAGAAAAACTCCAAGTGCCAAATGGCTCAGAAATCTGGCTCCATGCGTCATTTGTCAACACATCGAACCCTCTTCAGCCCTGCATAGGCAGTCACAGATAATTACTCTCACTTTTGACTGTGGCGTTTTTCAGAGGAATACATAAGGTCAAAGCTCGGGTGAACCTTATTCATTTGAATCTCTTATAATTTCCCACAACAATCTGCACGCATCTGAAATGTTTACATTGAAGAGCAGGGCCACAGTGTGATGAGAACTTTGCATCTTTTTTTCTTCTGAGAAGCCAAAGAGAAGAATAAACTTCTAAACCTAGAAAATATCAATTCTCTTTTTTGAAAGAGACAAGGAGAGATGAAGGGAAAAAAGGGAGAGGGAAGAGGGAGAGATGAGGAAGAACAAAGAAGAGGGAAAGTGAAAAAAGCCAGTTGTTAAGGTCACTGTGGACTCTCCTGATTTACCAAATAAAAGTCCCTTTTAATGCTTAATTTAATGCTTATTTTATTTAGGCTCCATTCCTGAAAGTAAGATCAATTCACTTTTCCAAAATTTGCAAATAATTTAAAATGCTTAAAAACTAATTTGGGCCAGCAGGATGGCTCAGTGGATCAAGAGCCAGGCCTGCAGATGGGAACTCCTGTGTTTGAATCTGGTCTCAGACACTTCCTAGGTGTGTGACCCTGGGCAAGTCATTTAACTCCAACTAATACTAATATTAGTTCCAAGACACAAGGTAAGGGTTTAAAAAAAAACTCAGCTAAATTGTAATTTTATAATTATGAATATAATTTTAGAACTTCGTCTTAGTCTTCAATTTTTTTTTTAAAGAAGCTCTTTAAAAAAAAAGTATTTTCTGTCCTAGTAACAACTCCAAGACAAAAGAGCAAGAGCTAGGCAAATGGGGTTAAGTGACTTGACCCAGGTCACATACTCAGGAATTTAAGTGAGATTTTAAAAGCCCCCCCCCCCCCAACAACATTTGAATTTTAAATCATTTCCTTTATTTTCTTATGATTTCTGTTAAATTCTCTGCATTACGGTCTGAAAATATTAACATTTCTCTTTCATTCAGTTCCCCCTTCCAGCTCATCATCCACAGAGATATTAAAATGCTCAACTGCTTCTTTAACCCAAATACTTACATTTTCATCCTGCTCCTCATCACTGTCATAATCGCTCACAACTGGTTTGGCTTTTCCTCGGCTCTGCCTCTTCTTGCCTTTTCCTTTGTCCCGGCCTTTGTCGTCTTTTTTATTAAGTTTGATTTTCACTTTCACCGATTTTGCTAGAAGGAGAAAACCATGAATGAAGTCCCAGAAAACACTTCATATTCCCCCAGGGAGTCAAAGAGGTCTGACCAGCCTACAAGAGGTTGTGTGTGCTGGTGGGACAAGCAGCTGGGCTGGGAACGTTCAAGAACCCGGGACTTGTTTCCATTCTGCCACCCACTAATGGAGTGACTGTACACAAACTTCCTTCTGTCTCAGTCTTTGCATCTAAAAACAGGACGATGATTTCCCCATCTCACCAGGCAGGCGGGGTTCAGAGGGAAAAGTGAGATGAAGGAAATTCCACCTTAGTCCTGGGATTCTTAAAATTAATTCTAAAAAATTAATTTCCAAGATTTGACTATGCTAGTACAATGGAGTCTATTAAGAGTTTCTCTCCAATTGGGGGGAAAATGCCAATGTGAGAATTTGTTTTTCTTGGATAAGCACATTTATCACTATGACATTTTTTTTTTACAAATCATCTGTATTATATTGTTATGTAGCATATTATGCTAATTATAAAAAATAAAAATAAATGGCAATCAAAAAAATGAAGAGAAAAAATGTTTCTCTCCAACTAGAAATCACTTCATCCTAGATCCTAAGTACTTTGAAAAATTCTCAGCTCACATACCATTCATTCTTGATCATCTCTATTGACCATACAAGGGCAGCAGCTTCATACTACACCAAATACTCTTCCAGGAGGCTTTCCATTCTCACACTTTCTACCCATATTCTCCATACACTGACCCCAGAATCAATTGGTCTTCAGGGACCAGCTGCTGTATCCTGGCCTAGAACCCTACGTTCCCTCAGTTCCAGAAGCGTGGCTTCAGTGAGAGGCGTGCTTCTCCATTCCCTGGGTCTGCCTGGGATCTCCTGCCCCATGTTTAGTGAGCTGATCTCCCAAGGCCTTTGAGGAAAAATCACTAACGAGGATGTTCTGGTCTACACGATGGAGAACAGTGGTAAGAGGTGCCACAATGAAAACAGAAACTGTAGGTAGTCCATGATTCCTGTAGCCAGTCACATGCAAGTCTTCCATAGCTTTCCCTTTCTCTAACAAGGAAATTGATCTTTGGATTGGGAAGGATAAAACAAAAGAGCTGAAATCCAGGATAAATGAGGAGATGCTGGGAGAGCACCCTAGCTGCCATCAAATGAAATCATGTCACCATGCTTGGACAAACTACATCACAGGATACTGAAGGAACAAGTACACTTGACTACTCAGCTGTCAGTAATTTGTGAAAAATACAGAGGGTGGGAGAGAAAATACAGGAGTGAAGATGGGTAAATGCTCTCTCAGTTTTTTAATAAAAAATGGAACCATATAGATTGCTGAGCTTGACTTTGATGGCTGGCAAATTTCAGAACAAATACTGTCAATAGATGACTTATGAGAATTTAGAAAAGAAAATTGGCGACTTCTAAGAGTCAATATGGTTTCCCTAAGAATAGTTCATTCTAGACTAAGCTTGTTTCTTTATTTAAGAGCATTGGCAGATTAGATCCAGGAAATGCCATTGACGTTGTATTGCTGAATTGTGACAAAACCTCTGTCAAAGCGTCTTGGGTCATCTTCGTGCCTAATATAGGAAAAGTACACTACATAATGTTAAGTCGATTCAGAAGTGGTCAAACAACTGGATCCAAAGAAGAATAATGAAGGAGTCTCAGTGTGGAGGAGATCGTTAGTAGAATGCACCTTATTGAACCTGTTTTTAGTCTTGTGCTCTCTTAACATTCTTATCAATGATTTGAATGAAGGCATAGGTGGCATATATATCAAAAGAAAAGATGACATCAATTGGGGTGGGGGGCAGTTGAAATGATGTTTGTCAAGTTCTAGAAAAGATCCATGTGTGCTAAAAACAAGAGACCTAATTTAATAAGATAAAATTTAATAGAAATTAATTTAAAATGCTTTATCCAGGTTCAAAAATTCAACTGCACATGAAAGATAAGGAATGGCTACTCAATAGTTTAAATCAGCGGTTCTCAACCTCTCAATTTGTAGCAATGAGAATACATAATGCACATCAGGTATTTACATTCCGAATCATAACTGTAGCAAAATTACAGTTTTGAAGTAGCCACCAAAATAATTTTTTGATTTGGGGTCACCGCAACATGAGGAACTGTATTGCAGGGTCACGGCATTAGAAAGGTTGAGAACCAGTGGTTTAAATGAAAAAGACCTAGGAATTGAAATGGACTGCAGTATAGGTCAATTATTTGATATGGAAACTGGAAGAGTCAATATGTACCTACCCTGTATTGAGAGTCACAGTTTCCTGCAATGATGGCCACCACTCAACTCTACATCCTGCAGACTATATCTGCATTTGGTTCTGTATATCATAGTTCAAGAATAACATTGACAAACTGTAGGTGAACAAAAGGTTCACTGGGATCCTGAGAGAACTGAAAACCACAGCAAAAAAGAATCCATTGAAGGAATTGGCTAAGATTTGTCAGAATAAGAGAAGACCTGAGCTCAGGAAAGGGAGGAAGATGGTTGTCTTCATATATCTGAAGGAATATTACATGGAATAAAACCGAGACATGTTCTGGATGGCACAAGAGAGTGGAACTAGGAACAATGGGGGACAATGAAGAGAGGTAGATTTCAGTTAAATTTAAAGAGAAATTTTCTAGTAAGTAAAGCTATCTCTTACGTAAAAATGGCAAAGGTGAACAAAGACAAAAAGAAAACTTGTTGGAGGAGCCGAGGAAAAAAGGCAAAATACCACCCTACAGGCAAAGTTCTAAATTATTTCAAGCATTCTGGGAAAAAAATTGAAAATAGGTGCAAAACTCGTCATGCCCTATGACTGCTATCAGGCATATATACTAAGTAGATCATCAATAGAGAAAAGGAATCACATGCACATGAATGTTTTAGCAGTATTTTTGTAGTATCATAAAACTTGAAAAAATAGAATCACATTAATTTAGGAATGGGTGATGAATATGATGGATTCAAAGAAACATGGGAAACTTTGTATGAACTGATACACAATTTAATGAGCAGAACTATGAGAATAAATTACATCATGACAAAAAATAAAATGAAGGAAAATCATTTCCAAAGATCTCAAAACTCTGATCAAGTAAATTAAGAGGTTTTAAGAGATTTATAATGAGACACACTTCCCAACTCTTGAAATAAAGATAATGGGCTAGAAAATGAAATGTGTATTCTCAAACACAGCCAATATGTTGATTTGTTTTTCTAGACTATACTTACTTGTTACAAAGAAGATCATCTTCTTAGGTGGAAAAGGATAAGTTAATAAGTAGTAATTAACAAAAAAGATTCAATAAAACAGTTTAAAAAAGAACAGAAGCCAACGAAATGTACAGAAAGACACATAAAATAGTTTCCTTACTTCCTTGTTAAATTACACATATACACACATACCTATACATACACATATGCTTCTTTTAAAAGGCAGTATAAAAATTTAGTTTCTTGTATAAGATTTCTTTGTAAAATTAAAATGTTTGTATTTTGAATGGATAAATAAAGCAACTATTAAGCACTTAACTTTACTATGTGCAGTACAATCTCTGCTCTGAAGAAGATTATGTTCTAATGGGTAAAATAACACTTAAGGAAAGTTTCAGCGACAATCAGGTAGAAAAGTCCCAGGGTCCTTAGGGTACAGCAGCAAAGAAGATGGTAATTTTTTTAAAATGTCATTTCCACTGATCAAATTGTATCAATTTCTATTATCAAAGTATCTGACAGTGCCAAGGACTTTTTTTTTTCCTTTGAGTTTTTAGTCATTGTGGGTGTAGTGGCTGCAGGAGCAATTGCAGAGCTACATCTCCACAGGGGTTGCTTCTCAGGGTGGTGGCTAAGGACATTGCTATTCCTGGTTCCAGGTTTAGGCTGTCCCCAATGAGAGTCTGAAGGGAGGTGGTGGGTCAAGGTAGTAGTAGAGGTAGTTTGACTTGCCTAGAATGAAGTAAGTATCTCCTGTCTCTCTCTTGGGGCACCTCAGTTAGAGGGTCTTGCTTGCCCTGTGAATGGAAGATGTTTAGAAGCTGATGGGGATGATTTGTCCTTTTCCCATAGGAATTGCTTCCTGGGATGATGGCTATGAGGGCTGGCCTAGAAGCAGGATTAGTCATCTGGGGAGTATTGCCCAACACAGGGCTTTTATGCCTATTTGTCTTTCGGTTGTTGGCAATCTACATTGTTAAAATTCACAATAAAAAAGGAAAGTTAAAAACAACAATGACAAAACCAACTAGACCTATCTAAAAGCAATATGACAGTGGTGGCCTTTTCATCCCTAGATGTCATCAAGAGAAGGCTGGATGGCTACTTGTCATGGATGTAGTAGAGAAGATTCTTATTGAGGTTTAGCTGAACTAGGCAAGTTGTGAGGTCCCTGTCAAGACTGAGATCCTAGTATTCTCTCCACAGGAGAAAGTCATTATAATAACAGCAAAAGCATCATGAGGAAGGGACCATTTGGCATTTGACTCTGGCTAATATTAAATTCTAGAAATAACTAATTGTTTTGCCATACATGGAGAAGAGGAAGAGTAGACTATAAAGATGGCTAGAAGCATTTTTACAGAATTGTTCTTCATATGTGAAGACAAGATACTGAACTAAACTCACCAGGATATCACATTTGGTGGGTTTTCATAAATCATGATAAAATGATATTGAATCACAGAACTAGAAGAAATCTTAGAATTCAGTTAATCCAAGCTCATTTTACAGATGAAAAAAACATACTCAGAGGCTAAATGATCTGTTCAAGAGTATAAGACATAGCAAAGAGAGATAGTTACAAGAGAATATAATATCTCTTGCTTAAGAGTTTAGGTAATGAGGTTTATACTATATTTAACAAAATTTTTTTGAAACGACGTGTACTATTTTGATAGGGGCAGTTGAGCATTTGTGGCTATATTTCAAAGAGAGAAAGACAGTACTAAACTGCAACCATAATAACTATTTGTCAGTCCCATAACAAAAGTTAAAATAGAATTCATTAGCATGGGATGGGGAAAAGAAGGATGCATGTGTTTTTCAGGTCTACAAAAATAATTTATAAATAATGACTATCCATAAATGGGCCTTTTGTGAACAATGAAATATAACTATGTGAAGAATGAGAGAGTAGGTGATTAAAATCTAAAGAACATCACCAAGTATATGTCTAAAGTAGAGGTAAATTGTTGTGTGGAAGAGGGACTAGACCTATTCTACTGCGCTCCAGAGGGCACATCTCAAAGATGTTGTTGAGAAAGAATATTGAGACTTGTATGGAAATAGCTCTTTTGTAATTAGCTCCATCTAAAAGTGAAGTGGGCTGCCATAGGAGTTAGGGAGTTCCTCCTCTTCCAGGAGGGTCTTAAACAAAGTACCACCACTTATGGCTTCTTGTTTAGATATGTGTTGGACTAGAGAGTCTCTGATATAACTTCTAAACCAGATGTTCTGTGGTTCAAGCATGCTTATTAAATTGTAGACTGTCAGAATTAGATGGTGGGCTTTAAATGGAAAAAAGGTAAATTTATGACAAATAAAAGGAAATACTACTTTATTTGACACATCGTAAACTTCTGGAAATTACTATTAGGAAATAACAGAAGTTGAAAAATAGAAGAAAATTTAGATGAATTAATGTCTGATGTGTATGGCTGACTGCACTGATGTTTGACTCCAATGATCTTCCTGACACAGAGGTCGCTCTTGGTTTTCTAACAGAATGCCAGCAGAGCATGAGCATTGAGAAGTCTGGTCAGGATGATGGAATGTATGGCAATCACGTGATTACCAAAGTAGTTAAGAGATGCTCATCGCCAGGTGGGCCACAGTGGGCAGTAATCAATCTTAGGCCACAGCAGCTCTCAAGGAGTATCTACATAGTCTGAGAAGGACTGTGATTTGTATCTAGGAAGGCAATGCTCACAATGAGGCAATATTCACGTCTTCCATTATTCAACTATATGAGGACTCTGTAATGGAGATTACATTTTTTTAACCTTTGGGATTGATATTAGGGAAGACAACCGTGATCTTTTACAAAACGTATCTTGATGGATGGATTATGGGTCTGGCCTGGCACAAAAAATGCCCACACTCATGTTCTCGAGCAAACTCAATAGGAATTGCACACTCTCTATGGGGATCTTCACTCAACACTAAATAACAAAGAATGGTGAAAAAGCAAAGAGATGGTGGAACTGGATCATTCAGATTACCCTCAGATTCTGATTCATCCTCATCTTCTTCTTCTTCCTCATCATTGCTTTCATCCTCACTCTCTTCTTCTTTGGCAATTTTCTGCCGGGCGCTCTTAAACACTGACTGTAGAACAATGGAGTCCTCATAGATCTACAGAATTAAAATTCCATCTGTTAGAGTTTCAAGTTATTTAAAACTAAAACAATTGAAATTTTCCCCCCACAGGAAGCAATGACAATTGTAGGAATTTTAATCCATGGCAATATTGATTATTAATATCCCAAACCAAACTAATTTAAACACATTCCATAGGATATAGAACTCTGTATTCTAACCAATAGGGAGTATCCAATAAAATGATCTACAATGTATAAGGAGAAGTGATAATGACATGTTTTCTGTTTTCTTGGTAACAAAAATACTATTTATTGAGGTTAACTTATGTTGACAGGTTCTATTAAATATAGGCAACTTCGGAGGAGAAATATTACTTTAAAAACAATCTAAACAAAATCAAATCTACTATCTATTACTGTTTATCAGCACTAATAACTATTCTAACAAATTAAATCAATAAACACTATACTTATTGAATACTAAAAATACACAGTACTATATAGGTGCTTTGATAGATAAAAAAGAATGAAGGAACTAAAATTTAGCACCTATTATGTGCCAGGAACTGTGTTAAGCTCTTTACAAATGTTGTCATCTCATTTGATCTTCACAGCAAAGACCCTGGGAGGCAGGTGTCACAGCTTATATTAAGAGGTCGGATAGCCAGTAAGTATCTGAAGCCAGATATGAACTCAGTTCTTCCTAACTCCAGTGCCTGCTCTCTGTCCACTGAAAAACCTAGCTGCATAGGTGGAATGAAAAGATATGGTCCCTAATGAATTTATGAAATCATTGCAGAGGCAACACAGGGCATGGAGGGAAAGGGCAGCATACTAGGGCCAGGAGATTTAGGCTCAAATTTTTGCTTTGACTCCCAATTTAGCAGTGTGCTCCTGGGCCAACCATTTAATTTTTTTAAGTCTCCATTTCTCCACAAAATGAGGATAAGGAACCATTCATGGTCTACCTCACAAGGTTGAAGTGAGGAAAGTGCTCTAAAGTTTCCAAAGAAATTTGCATAAGGATTATTAGATAGTAAAAGGAATACTCCATTGTTACAAAATCAGGCAGCATCCTGTGTCCAATTTCCCCCCAAAAACCCTAGTGAACTCCTAAATTAAGCTGGTGGTAAAAGCAAGTGCCAAAGGGGCTCAAGAGATGGAGAAATGACAGACTACCAGGATGGGGGAAGTTTCATGGGAGAAAGGGAACTTGAAACTGTATCTTGAGATCAAGATAGTTTTTGGATAGCTATGGAATATGGGAGAGGGTCTTCTAAGGGGACTGCTGTAAACAGCAAAGGTAGGGAGGTAAGGAAGAATCTAGGTATCTAGGAGTTGGGGAGTGATTGGAAAAGTTAAAATGTCATACTGGGATTCTATTGTAGAGTGCCTTTGATAGTAGGCTACAGAGTTTGGGCTTTGTTGGAAAGAATGGAGAGCCACTGAAAACATGAAGAATAGAGAAGCAAAATAAAAGCTGCAATCAAGGAGACCTGATCTGGAAAGGCACTGAAGATCAATTCCAGGGGAAAGAAACTGAAGGCAGAGTAACTCATTATGGGACCTGACCCAAACTTCAGTCATGAGCTGATAAATACCTGGGCACGCTTGAGACTATGACAATAACAATGAGGATTAAGAAGAATTTTTGTAATACAAAAATCAGTCACAAAATGTCATTCACAAAAGGATTCTCAGTTGTCTTTGAGGTTCAAGCTTTTATTTTAGACTTCTATAAAGAATATAAAGAAGAGATTTTCCTTTTATACCAATTATTTTAGCCAGAAAAACAAACGGCAATGCAGTCACATTTCCTAGAAAGTAGAATATGTCTAAAACACATTTTGAGACTTCAAATGTTCCCTATTCAGTTGCTAAGGTAAGATACAAAGGTAAATTAAACTATGTAAAAGATTAAGGAATTTAAGTTTGCCTCTATTGTCGTAACTGGTGAAGGCAATGAAATATCACTTATCCTTGCCTTTTTTCCAGGATTAAAATTTTAGGTCAATGATACAGATTGGAAAAAGTAATAACTCATGTTTATGATTTATATGACTAGTCAACAGGCCTTTATTAAGCTCCTATTATGTGCATGCAAAAAAAATTAAAACTTTTCCTTAGTTGGGAAGAAAGCTTATGATGCCTTTAAAATTTGTCTTCAAGCCTTTAACTCTGCTCTGAAAAGTTACCATTAACTGATAAATCAAATGGCTTTTTATTAGTTTCCATACTTTACTTCTCTTCAGATGTAGTCCCCTTCCACCTCATGCTTTGTCTTCTCTTGACTTCTATAACACAAAGCTCTCTTGGTGTCTGGCCAGTCCTTGCTGCCTGTTTGATTATCATCCACTCTCTACATTGACATGTACTCTAAGGTCTTGACCTGGGTTTTCTTTCTACTTTCTCATGGGTTCCATTATAATCTCTAGGCAGTTGTCCAACTTATTCTTTTTGTCTGTCTCTCTATTTGTCTATCTAATTATATCTATCTATCATCTATCTCTGTTCTCTTGCTTGAAATTCTACTGCAGGGCATCTCCATCTGGATGCTTTGTCAGCATCCCAAACTCAGTATTCCCAAACCCAAATTTCCCATAACTCTCCTATTTTTGCTGAAGATGGGGAATGCTCTTGGTAACATAAATTTAGAAGTCAAATGACCATGGGGGCAGCTTGGTGGCTCAGTGGATTGAGAGCCGCTAGAGAAGGGAGGTTTTGGGTTCAAATGTGACCTCAGATACTTCCTAGCTGTGTGATCCTGGGCAAGACAGTAAATGCCCATTGCACAGCCCTTACTGCCCTTCTGCTTTGGAACCAATACACAGAAATGATTCTAAGACAAGAAGGTAAGGATTAAAAAACCCAAGAGGTTTTTTAGAGTTTTCCTTTTTCCTCAATCCACAACACAAATTAATTGCCAAGCCTTGTCCATTCTACATCTATAATGTTTCTCCAATCCATTGCTTTTGGCCCTTGTACATAGCCACCATCATGCCAATATAATATTCTGCCTTTCACAGAAGTATTTCCTAGATAAGTTTCCATTCATTATATTGTGTTATACATGGAAATTTATTGAGAAGACTTCCTGACAGCAGTTATGCTTAGATAAAATATATAATAGAAAATAATATTACTATCCTTCTGACCTTATTTTTAACATTTATTCAAGAACTCTGCCTTAATTAGCAGCAACATCAGCTTATCAATGTCATGCACGATGGACTGTTTGACAAAAACAGGCACCACAAATACAGAAACAAAATAAATGGAATATGTGAAAGTACTCAAATGACATATATATATATATATATATATATATATATATATATATATATATATATATATATATATATATAAAATAATGGCAGAGAACAGAATGTTTGACTCTTTCTGGCAGACGTTTAGTAACAGGAGTGTAAGTATAGTCAAATGATTTTTAAAAACTAGATTTAAAGAGGAAAATATTTTATTCAAGAGAGAAAAGACACATTGAAGCTTAAAAAATGTAAGTGAACTGAATCCAACCTGCGATCCCTCCAAGTTGAATGTTTGAGCATTATGACAGAGCAGCATAACATCTTTCTCCAAATCACCAAGGCTCCGGTACTTGTGATTACGGATTCTTTCCTAATGGAATTTTTAGATAAAATGGAGGAGGGGAGAAAGAAACACAAAATGAGTGACTCTGTTAACAATATGTGTAGCCTGATTCTCACTTTAGGCTCCACAGGAATAACCCTCCCACAAATTAATTTCCTTCCAAGGAGGGGGTGTATTGTGGGGAGAGAAGAATTGTAAGAAAATGAGGAGAGAAAGAATTCTAAAAGAAAACACTCTGAGGTCTCTGTATAGTCTACCAAAAATGTAAGCCACCAAGACCCTCGAATCTATCCAATGACATTTTCTAGCTAAGCTGGCATAAGTGTCAATTTACAAGTAACCCCCCCCCTCCCTCCAGCTGCCCCCAGTTTCACTGAAACCACTTCATGCGATTTATAAACACATCTCTTTTTGGTTTCTACATTTATTTTTTTTTTAATAGAAGCTGGCTTTCAAACACGACACCCACCTTTATTTTTTTGAAATCCACTGGCTTTCTAATTAATTCATAGTATTCTGGTAATTCTTTCCTTGATGGAAGCTGAATGAAGACTTCACTTAGCTGTCGCCCTGAACTGAAAAATAAATCAAGCAACATTCAGTAAGGGATTTTCTTTACAGTAAATGCCAATAAAACAAAATATATAGAGACCACGTATTACAAAATGCACAGGAATATGGGACTCCTTAAATCAATACAAAATCCAACTGCCCTATTAGTCAATATACTCGGCTGTCACTTCAAAGTCAAATGAAAACATCAAAGACCACAACTCCTATCAGACTATATGCAAAAGCCATTTTGAATTTATTTTTTCAAGCCAGCAAATCTTTTCCTCCCCTTTGGGAGTATTTAAAAGCTTTCTATTCAACAGAAAACCAGATTTTTTTAAAGAGAAGCAACAATTCTTTGAGCTAAAGGAGAAATGACTAGTTGTTTTCTCTGTCTTTTTCTTGAATAATTTTAGAGTCTATTATTTATAATAATTTAGTAGAGAGTGCTTTAACTAGGAAGGAAATGTGGTAAGAATCTATGTGATCGTATGAATTTGTATATGTATATATATATACACACACATATATTTATGTAATTCAATTCTATCCCTTTTCAAGCAATGCTTATAGCTACAAACCACACATATATCTTGTTAATATCCAGAGGAAACCTGTCTAAGTGCATTTCCATATATAGAAAGCAGTTTATATATTTTTTTCAAAAAGGAAATTACTTTGAAAGGGAAAATGGCTCATATTTCTGAGAAGCATACTTAAAACCTAGTGAATATACAGACATGTATTTGAGAGTATATTTTTAGGACACAAAAATGCCTGGAATGCATTAGTTTGTAAAACAGACTCAAGATTGTGAAATATTTTAAGATCAGAAATTTAGCCTAAATACTTTAAGGAATTGACATTGCTATCATTTAATATTAGAGCTTATTTATATACAAGCTAAAGAAAGAAAGATATTCATCATTTAGCTAGCTGCAAGATATGAACATCTGACCTGGACTACTCAGATCAATATCAGCTTGTGAAGAAATATAATCATTTTAAAGTCTTCTCAGAATCCTGCCATCGCCTACTTCCTTTGTGTAGCCAAAGATACCACAAAATATAACAAACTGCTTCTCTCAGAATTCCAGAAAGCTATTCTTGGGGGGTTGGGAGAAGCGGGTGGAGGGTTGCTAGAATGTTAGAAGGTAACGGTTAGGCATGAGTGACAATATGCTGTTTTAATCCATATTCCCAGTTGAATAATTAAAAAATAATCATAATGACAGTTATCATAAAAAACATGCGCAGTAACTTAAATGGTTGCCTAGCAACTAGAAGGAAAAATGCTGAAGTGCAAAAGGGGCCTGCATAAATTAATAGAAATGTCTCTGTCAGAGGGATGAGTGAAGTTCTCTATTGCACTAGGTCACCTTTTTAAAAAATGCATATGTGCAGCTCATGAATACTCAAATTGAGTCAAGAACCCAGTAGGGAGAGGCCTGCTGTTGCCTAGGGAAATGGACTTTTGCTTAAGAATCACAAAGTGTTTAATTAGGCTATTTTAGCAGGAAGCTGATGCTTTATCTCCCCCATTTGAGAAGTGCACATATGTGTGTTCCTCTATAAATTTCATCCCATAGGTCATGATGGAAACATAATTTATTAATATCTGAAACACAGAAATACAATTTCTGCTCTTGCCACGTAAATTTTAAACTGCTTATGTTCATTAAAATGAGAATCAGAAAGAGAATTGAAATGTACATACAGATTTTAGATCTTTTTTTCTCTTCCCCCATTTCCTAAAATGACTCCTTTATACCCAATTATCATCAATCCAAATGGGTGGGGCCTTATAATTTTGGATTAAACATGTCAACATCTTCCTGGTGTTATTTTTTACTTTGCCAATAGATGGTGTCATTTTTCTATTGATGAATTACAAGTGCATCCTTTATATCAAACCCTATAACTGACATACTAAATCTGGACTGAACAAAGGCGTATTTCTGATTAAGCATATGCTGAAGATTTCTAATAATAGAAGGGGGATGCAGAACCGAGGACTGAGCAGTTCTGTGATCCAACTGGTCCTTAGTACTTTACAAAAACAGACAAGCCCTGTTCCACCCCAATTAACCAATTAGAATCAACCATCAGAACTGAATAATTCAGTATTAGAGGGAAGGGAATTAGATGTAAAGTTTAAGAAATAAACATATTTAACTAGTTTTACAGATGAAAGCTTATTGATCTGAGCCCTCCAAGTATATTCTCCATTCTATTTTCTTGATAGTAGAGAGAAATTACATTATATCAATAGGAGAAATGAATTTTTTAAGGGTTTGCATTATAATACAGGGAGATGATGAATTTCATAGGAAGCTTTCCCTCCCCTAAAATCTGCACTATACTATGGAGGGACCTTGGATTTCATAGGAAGCTTGTTATTGTTGTTTCTGCCAGACGTGTGTAAATGTGTTCTGTGAATCCTGGACTACAGATTGACCTTTTGTTGTGCAAGAACACATTCAATGCTAAGTTCAATAAATATTTTGAACAGCTACTATGTGCTCATTGCTATAGAAAAATGTTACTTCATACCTACGTATCCAGTTGGGAAACAAATGAGACAAGTCTTGCCCTCGAGAAGCTGAGGGCTATGTATGCATGTGTGTGTGCTGTGGGGGAGCAGGGACACAATGACAAATACGCAATTATAAAGTGAAACAGTATAAGTAAGTGCCACAGAAGTTGCACAAACAAAATGCTATGAAAATTCTAAGAAAGCTGGCCCTTCATAACTAGGTCCACTCTATCTGATCATCCATCCTTTGCCTTATTTTTCTCCATTACCCACTTGGGTACAATGTTCAGGGAGATCAGTGTCTACTGCATACACAGAACTGTTCTCTGAAGCTTCTCGCTTTTGCTTACACGGATATACTCTCCTCCTACAATGTTCTCTAACCTTCTTATCACCTGTTGAAATCTTCTTTGTCTTTCCAGGGCCAGCTCAAGTTCTAACTCCTCACTTTCTGAATTTCTACTGCCCTTACAATAAGCAACACACAGATTAAAATGGAATATCAACTCCCTCGGTGGATTGGTTTTTTTCTACTCAAGTGAACAAATTTCATAAGACTAGGGACCATATTTCTCAACAGAGCTAGTGAAATGTTAAGAAACATAGTGCACACTCAATAAATAAATAATTGGTCTTCACTTTTTTCTTTATCACTAAATTTGAAAAAAGAATACTTCTGCTTTTCTTTTCATTAGAAAGTTGGTGGCATTTGGGGTTCCCAGCCTTTGTCTGAAATAAAGTGAACTCTGCAAACATTGAGGCTTTTTTCAGTACCAGAAAGATTTTTAATAAGAGTCAAAAAAATGAACTAGTTATACATGAATCTGTAAAAGATGTTCCATTTCTATTGAAAGTTTTAAGCTTATTCCATGGTTTTTTGCCATCATGTCATCTGACTTGATTGTTGTATTTGAGAACTAAGTGCTGCACTTGAGAACTAAGTAAGTATAAGTTATCTTTTAGATATGCACTTCTTTCCATGATGAGAGGGAAAAAAAAGAATATTGAAGAGAAAGTGATACAATTAATTCTAGATCAATTTATTACCACTATATCTTTCTTTTATATCAATGTGCTACTGTGGCACAAGTGGATAGAGCTCTAAGTCTGGAATAAGGAGGGCCTGAATTCAAAACTAGCCTCAGACACTAGCTGGATGACCTTGGACAAGTCAATTAACCCTATTTGCCTCAATCTGTTAAATGAGCTGGAGAAGGAAATGGCAAGCCACTCCAATATCTTTGCCAAGAAAATTCCAAATGAGATGATGAAAAAGTGGGACATAATTGGAATGACTGAACCACAATAACTGCCAAAGACTGTAAGGATGACAAAAAGTGACAAAAATGATGAAAATTCCAAGTATACAAATATTTAGAAAGGCAGCAGAGTAGAGTTTTTAAAAAAACACCTGCTTTGGCAGTTAAGGGGTCAAGTACAGGTCAACTATGAAATCACTTTATGACTTTCATCTCTTAGGGCTTCTGTTGCCAAATCTATTTTTAAAAGGAGGATAGATGCTTTCTAAGGTCACTCTCAATTCAACTATATTAACAAAGAAAACAAACAAATAAAAAAAAAGAAAATGCTAATGAGACCAGGAAACATTCATAGATTTCATCCTGTAAAACTGAACTGTACAAGGAAACAGGTAATGAAGTCCAATTCAATCTATCTGTAGAACAAATGAAGTAAAATGCTTAAATTCATTTGTGGACTGCCTGCAAGAATAGCCAAATGTAATAAAGTGTAATAAAGTGACTCTACAAAGTTCTACTCTGCTGGCCCATTCTGGTTTTAGAGAGCAAGATGAGTTTTTAAAAAGGTCATGCAACAGAGGAACACTATGGCAAGTTGGAAACACTTCAAGTATGGCGTCAGCAATAGAAAATGGCCATTTTCTAAGGAGCAGCCTATCTAGGTATGGACAGGCTTCTTTTTGAATTCCTTGATTATAATCATCCGTAAAAAAGGAAAAAATGCAACCTACCTCCTTCTGTTTTCATAGTGATATGAAAAGTAGTCACAACTAAGAACTGTGTTTTAGACCATCCATAAAAACTAATTTAATCCATTAATTCTTAAAAACAAACAAACAACTCTCTTACTTTCTGTCTTATATTAAGTGTCAGTTCCAAGGCAGAAGAGAAGTAAGGGCTAAGCAATTGGGGTTAAGTGATTTGCCCAGGGTTGAACAGCTAGGAAGTGTCTATGGTGTCAGATTTGAATTCAGACTTGCTATCTCTCCAGGAATGGCTTGCTTTCTCTCTCTCTCTCTCTCTCTTTTTCTCTGTCTGTCTGTCTGTCCCTCCCTCCCTCCTCTATCTACTGAGCCACCTAGCTGTCTAAATCCATTAATTCTCTAAATGTGAACTTGTTGTACAATGGCAAGTAGACAAACTACTCAAGGAACTGAAGCATATTTATCTTGACCTTTTCTCTATAAATGAAACCAACATACAAAAGGAAGTTAGGGCTACATAGGAGGACAATTCACAGATCATCCTGGAAGATGTAAATAAAATAGTCTTTAAAAGAAACCATGAAGTCATTACCTTTTCCTCTAAATGTCTGCCTCTTCAAAACATCCCCTATTTCTGTTGAAGACACCACCATCATCCCAGGACCTTAGGTTCATAACCTCAGTATTATCTCTGACTCCTTACTCTTTATCCTACATTGATTGCCCAATCTTGCCATTTCGATATTCACATCTCTCATATCTGACCTCTTTCTCTCTATACCCGGCTACCACCTTAGTTTAGGCTCCTATCCCCTCTTATCTTGATGACTACAGAAGTCTCCTAATTGGTCTCTCTACCTCACTATTCCAAGGCTCTCACCACTTCCAAGTCAACTCTATCTGTAGCTGTCAAAGTAATTTTCCTTAGGTTCTGATCTGCTCTCACTGAACCAACTCCAGTGGCTTCCTATTGCTTGTAGGATAAAATATAAACTCCTTTAGGTTTTTTTAAAGTCTTATAGAGTCTGGTCCAAATTTATCTTTCCAATCTTACCGGATATTACTTTCCCTCCCACATTTTGCAATCTAGCCAAATTGGATTTTTCTCTGTTCCTGGTATAAGAAGACACTCCACCTGCCATCTATGGTCCTTTGCACTGTTCATCTCCCATAGCTTGAATGGATTCTCCTCCTTACCTCTGCCTCAGAACATTTCTCTCTTCTTTTAAGATGCAAGCCAGGTATTTCTTAAGTAAAACCTAGCCTTTCCTGTTATTCCCAATTGCTAATGTCCTCCAAACTACCTTGTGTTTGACTACAGTGTGTATATAACATTTATGTATATATGTATAAACATTATATTTATGCTTCAGGTACTTTAAAAAAAGTAAAATTTTAATATTTTTTATTTCATAAATTTCTCCCCATCCTTTCCCCCTCCTCTTCTCTCAAAATCATCCTATCTGACAAAAATATATTGCTATTTTTATTTTTAGATACACTTAATGGTCTCCATCAAAATGTACTTTCATTATTAGTAAGACTGTTTAATTTTCTGAACTTGTATCCACAGTGCCTCACTTAGTACCTGGCACAGAGTTGGCATTTAGTATTTGTTGACTGACTGATGTAACTGAAGGCAACAAGAAACATTTTATGGGGTGTTCAATCATATTGGAATGTAATATTCTTAAGTATTGACCATCATGGAAATTGTTGTAGTATATGCACCCACATTACCATTTATTATTAGGATGCAGAAGTAAATATGAAGAATTTAATATGACCTTCCCAATAAACCAAGGCACACTTTGATACTCTATGACCTTAATGAAAATGTAGATATCAGATAGAATGAAAAATTTGTTGCAAAATATTGTTCAAGAGTACAAAACAAGCATAGCCACAGACTTGTGTATTATGCAGATGCCTTAAACTTCTGTATTGTTTATTTAGCCTTTTTTTTTGAGAAAAGAACCAAGAAGTGCTGGTCAGGGGCAACACCAAGTAACATAAGAAAGTGATTATATTTAAATGACCAGGCAATGATTCATTCTTGACAAGGAAGCCATTCCCAAACTGGCTATCCATGTGTAGTCCTAGAATTAAAGCTAATACAAAAATTAATCCAAGCAAGAAATAATGAAATTTGTAAAATCATATGGCATATGACTAAAACAACTCTAATTTTACCTATTTCAAATCACTGTGTTAAAAAAAAACAACCAAAAACCCCCTAAAATATATAAAACAACAACAGATATCAACACAGGTTGTAGCCATTTCATCTGTGTATATATCCATATATAGATTTTTAAAAATTAATTTCAAAAATATGGAGGCCCCAAATCCTAGAAATTGACCAACCAACCAATGTCTTATATCTTTGCCAAGAAGAGACATATACCAGCCATTCCACCACTGGTTTAGAGTATAAACTTGGTTGTAAAATCTTGCACAGAATCATTTCAAAAAAGGGTGACA
The DNA here is from genome assembly GCF_027887165.1 of Monodelphis domestica. Lineage (NCBI taxonomy): Eukaryota > Metazoa > Chordata > Mammalia > Didelphimorphia > Didelphidae > Monodelphis > Monodelphis domestica. Next base: position 192,470,845 of record NC_077233.1, read on the forward strand.
AGGGAGAGAAAAAGCAGGTTTAAAGATGGCAAGACATCCAACTACACAAAATCATCCCAAGAACAACTAAAGATAAAAACTTCACTAAGAATAACAAATACATAAAAATTAGGAAAGATCCACAAATATTTTAAATGACAAATTCTTTTATCCAGGACAGTGGAGCTACCATAGTAAGCTTTTAACATATTTTTTCCAAGGAAGTAGAAATGCAACCAAAGAAAACAAGACTGAATAAGCAGCTGTACTAGACCAATCTGTGCTGATGGCAACACATTTTGATGTTGAAAAATTTTGGACCTCTTAATTAATTACTCAGAAAAAGTTGACAGAGAGTACAACAATAATTACTGACCCACATGCCTAGTTTCCCATAAACAGAAAATGTTTATGAGAGCAATCTACACATTCATTAAGTGCATGCTTGATGAAGGTATAAGATAAGTAGAAATTTGCAAATTACATCCTATAGCCGACCACATCTTTACAATCACATATAATTAACTGAAGAGTATAGATAATACAAGATCCTGCTGTGATTATTGTTCTTGACTGTTAAAAGAAAGTAATTCTGTAGAATAAGGGGCTGGTTTAAAGGCTCTCCTCCAACAAGGTATTTTCCAGGCATATGTCAAAATCATATGAGACTTTCCAACAGAGGTAATTTGTTTCGATAACTCTTTGATTATTAACATCAAGTAAAATCATAAAACAAAGACACGCAAGCTTGCCAAAGGTGCCTGCCATCGTCATGGAAGCTATCCAATCCAGATTCCATAATGAAAATAGATTGCAAACAAATGAATAAGTTATGGCATGTGAATGCAATGGGATTTTACTGTGCCATTAAGAAATGGTTTTAAAGATGGTTTTGAAGAAATCTGGGAAGACGTATAAACTGAGGCAGAGTGAAGTAAATAGAACCTGGAGAACAATTTGTACAACACTATAAAGAGAAATAACACTGATCAAGTCAGTGAGCAACACCCACCTACTGAAAGAGAAGCACTGGATTTGAAATGTGGCATGAAGCATATATTTTTGGACACAGACAATACAGGAATTTTTTTTACTTAACAGAACATAATTTGTACAAGGGACTTCTTTTTTTTTCCTTTTCCTTTTCAGTAGGGGGGAGGGGTAAGGGAGAGAAAAATGGTAATTGAAAAATTAAATTAAAAAACTTTAAATTCCATGAACTCTCTTTAGTGAGTTTCTCCAGGTGCTCCTGTTTGGGTCAATATACTAATTGCCTCAAGCCTGTAACATTAGAGAACCTCCTAAATGAAATTCATAATTTCTCAAAATAGAATTTCTCTTACTCTTTGCCCAAGAAAAGCCAAGATGTTAAAAAGTACTTATTGTCGGAACTATGCAGTTGGATTTCGAGCTCATTAAAGTTTGTTCACTGGTAAGTCTCTTTGTTTCTCAACACACACACACTTTTATATATATGAGTGTGTGCATGTTATAATGACATACACGTTTAACACAGACATATAAACGTGTGGATATATATATGCAAGTATATATTATACATACATTCATCTGTCCATTTTTCTATCTATCATCTATTTGTCTGTATCTTGGAAAATGTATAAAGAGATATCAAGCTGGGCTCAGAATTGAATGGAAAGAAGGGAAAAAGGAGCTAAATTGCTGTTTGAAAACCATATACACCCCAAAGGCCATCTTTTAACCACTAATAATCTTTCTATGATGTTGAATGACTATAAGTCACGTAACACTATAGTTTCTGAAGAATAGATTTTAAGGATCAACCAAAGAGTACATGGCGTACATTAGAACAAGTTATTATACTGAGGAAACCATGTACATAATGATAGAGAAATGTAAGATAAAAAAATAAACATAGATTGGTCATATAGCAAGATCAAGCTATGATATCCATAGATTGTCAAGAAAATGAGTGTTATGATTCATGTAACCATGGAAAAACATTCTAAATTAATTAAATAAATAAACTTGAAAGAAAAAAAAGAAAATTTTAACGTGTGAAGGCTTTCTTGGAAGAAATGGCCAACAGTTAACACAGGATGAACAGGAATGGTCTGGTTACAATATGTAACACTGGAGGGAATGCCCAAATTGGGGAGATCAAACAACCACTGGAGTAATTAATTGAACTGAATGCTTTTCATCTGAATTACAATTAACTGAAAATGTGCATTTCTTAAGTAGAAATGGGGAAAAAAAACCAAAAGTCTGAAATTCTCATTGCTGTCAATAGCTTTTTTGGACTCTAGGTAATATTTTACATTATATAACAGATAAAACTTTCTTTTGATTAATAAGAGCTAATATTTATGTAGCCTTTTAAGGTTTGCAAAATGCTTTATATATATCAAGTAGATATATATGATCTGATCCTAGCAGCACTACAAATATCCTTATCAACATTTTAAAGAGGAGTAATCAGGTGCAGAGGGATCACAAGATTTACTTAAACTAGTAAAATGTCAGAGGAGGGTTTTGATCACAAGTCTAGTACTCTGTAAATTATACTGTTTTCCCTCTATTCCTAATAGTATCTAATGTATCTGATAGAGAAGCAAGATATATGTGAGAGTAGCAACTAATCTATAAATATGTTTTTCTTAAAAATCTATCTATATTCTTTGGCTATACTTTTACTTTCACAAGGCCACTCTGGACTGCTTAGCCTAGCAAGAGAATTTTAGCTCCTTTTTAAGGAACTAGCAACTAGATGATATCAAATATCTAACAAAGAAGCTATCTAAATAATTGACCTGGAAATTGTTGGTTTTTCCTAAAGAGACGCTAAATGTCAACAATATTGTGATAGCTTTAAGGATGGACAAAAAAGTCCCTGGAAGAATTCAGATATCCTTTATAAGAGTATAAGGAACTTGGGAATTTTTGTCCCTAAAACAGAGACAAAGGAAAAAAAAGGAAAATAAAGTTTTGAAAGTATAATGCATTTGTGGCTGCTACATTTCATATTCTTCATCACACGGTGTCCTAATATTAAAGAAAATAAGAAAAGGTAATCATATGAGCCAGTAATGGAGAGCTCTAACAGTATGGATTAAGTATGTCCTGAAATTTTTATCCTTTAAAATTTTCTTAGTTCTACATTCACTCTACAAATAGAATCCTGTGTTCAGAAATTTTAATGCTCAGTAGACAATAAGGAAATTAAATCCATACATTTAAATGGTTACTTGAGAGATTTCGACTTCAAAAACATCAATAGTTAGGAGTTTTTTACTTGATACCGTATTAAAACTTCACAAATTAACAACAACAACAATATATGGCACTTATATAAAGACATAACATTTACAAATCACTTCACAAACATTCAGGGTCTTGAAACTTGGTTTCCTGAAGTTCTGAGCTCCCTGAAATAACTTTGACTGTGTACAATGGTAATTTTCTATAGTAAAGCAACAATGGAACATGAAAAAAGGATATACTACATTCAAAGGAAATAATTCTGATGAACAAAGAATAGTAACGTGGAGATCTGTGATAAAAAAGGCTATGCCATCTTGGACCAAAAAATAGTGAGATTAAGTAAACATCTGAACATAGATTTTAATTTTTTTTAAACTCTTACCTTTGGTCATCTTGGAGTCAATACTGTGTATTGGTTCCAAGGCAGAAGAGTGGAGTGGTAAGGGCTAGGCAATGGGGGTTAAGTGACTTGCCCAAGGTCACAAAGCTGGGAAGTGTCTGAGGCCAGATTTGAACCTAGGACCTCCCGTCTCTAGGCCTGATTCTCAATCCACTGAGTCACCCAGCTGCCCCCCAGATTTGAATTTTTAAAAAAATTACACTTGATGTTTGACAGAGACTGTATTGGGGAACTCAGTTCTGTAGAGATGAGGTGACCTATAATTGTTTAAATGTAATTTCACCAATAAAAAAAAGAATGTGGTAGTATAGTTATAATATGTGTAATGAGTTGGAAATTAAAAAAAAAAATTTGTAATTTGGATCTAGATCCTCAGGTAGAAAACACAATAGAGATTTTAAACCTTTTCTTTGGCCATATGGTGAAGACTATGAATCCTTTCTAAGAATAATATCTTTAAATGCATAAAATAAAATGCGTAAGATCTCAAAGGATACCAGCTATGTTGAAATAGTCATGCGGTCTCTGACAGACCTTCAGCAGATGCTCGCATGTAGCACATGGAAGCTGAATGATGCTGAGCAAAGAAAGCTGAGAAGAAATGGTTGGGTAAGTAGAAATTAAGAGGAGAAAGAGCCTACTGGAAGAAGGGGTGCCCAACAGTGCTAAAAGCTGACCCAAGTTTAAAAGCCAAATGAAAGGAAAAGGTCAATGGATCAAAAATGAAAAGATCACTGATAAAGTTTGAGACAGCCAAAGTGTCAATTAAATACGGGAGTCTGAAATGAGACTTCAGTAAGGGGAGAAGAGCAGGAGCTGAGGTAATGGAGATGTGAGGCCTTATTAAAGTTTTATTTTGAAAGAGAGAAAAGATTTCGTATGGAAACATGAGAAGGAGGCCGTAAGTATAGGTATTTCAAAGAAGGGAAAAATCTGGGCATGCTTATAAGTGACAGAGAAATAGACAATGAATAAGGAAGTGATATAGATGAAAGACAGGGAAGAAGTGGTTGAGGGAAAAAGATGCAAGGAGATGTGATCCAGAAATGGGGCCCATGCATCAAATTCGCAAGGACAGGGGAATCAGCTCAAAATATAATTAGGAAACACACAAAACACACACACACAGAAAAAAAACGTAGACAATGTTCCATGTTCAAACAAAGTCAATATGGAGCCTGTAGGGATCCCTAGATTCAGATTAGCATTCGTCCATTTCTGTTTGAGTTTGACACCATTGGTTTAGGGGCAAGGAGAAGGGTGGCGTCTTTATCAGACACTGAAGCAATGGGGAGGGATGAGGATGAGTTAGGTTTTCGTTTTTTAAATTAACTGTGAATGTACAGAATGTGCAACAGCAGGCTTGATGGAAATACATGGGCAAAAACCCTGAGAGTTTTATTTTTATCTTATTTTTAAAAATTAATTTATATTAATAATTTATTAATACTTTAAATTATTTTACATTTTTACATTTACATTTTAAATCATTTCACATATTTGATATGAAAACTAATACTGTGCCACTGCTACTAAATAAAATGCCCTAAAATTAGCATAATTTGCTATAGCAATGTCATTTAATGTACTTTCCGGATCAAGGAAGAAGACAGTCTATGCTAGTCAAACTATACTTAAAATATTGTGCCTTATTCTGAGGCTCCCATTTTGGGAGGGATACTGAAGAGCAGGTTGGTTAGAGACCCAGAAATCTTGTCACATGAGGAAAAGTAAAGACCCTGGGAATAATTAATCCGAAGAAGGGAAGCTTTTGGGGGGTGGGAGGAGGAGGGTGCATAATTATCATTCAAAAAAGACAAATTTCATACTTGAAAGGTCTGTCGCAGGAAAGAGGGAATAGGCATATTTTGTACTAGAAAACAGAATTAAGAAATAGATCACAGTAAAGGAAAATTTCAGGTCAATATAAAAACTTTAAAAGAATTACTTCTATCTAATGGGATGTATTTGGTGACATTCTTGTAATTCTAAGTATTTTTTTAACCCTTACTTTCCATCTTATAGTCAATACTAAGTATTGGTTCTAAGGCAAAAATGTGATAAGAGCTAGGCAATTTCAGTTAAGGGACTTGTCCAGGGTCATTCAGCCAGGAAGCATCTAAGTTCAGATATGAACCCAGGATCTCCTGTCTCCAGACCTGAATCTTCATCCACTGAGGTGGATGGGGTGTGACCATATTAGGGATATGGTAGAAGAAATTTCTATTTTTGGTGGTAGAAGCAGTAGATGATATTTAAGCTTTCTTTCAACACTGAAAGTTCCTTCTCTTCCTTAAAACAAATATTTATGAGAGATTTCTCTATCTTTGAAATGTTTCTTTTAGTTCTTTTTCCTTATTATTACCACTCCACATCTACTAATCTCTCTGGCCTTTCTAGAAAAATTTTCTGGTCTCTGAATTCCTATGTAAACAAGAGTGGATTCAGTGTTCTAAGATCTAAAACTTGGGTAAAAAGCTTTAGGTAAATATTTAAAATCTGATTAAATATAGAAATATTTTTAAAGCCTTTCAATAAAACCAAAACTCATATTTAAATTTTTTGGAAAAAAAATAGTTACCTGTGCCCCTGAGTACAGTTTCCCTCCTCTGTGAGATAAAAAGTATGCAAGGTTCCCCTTTGACCCAGCAATACTGTTATTAAGTCGATATCCCAAAGAGATCAAAGAAAGGAAAAAGACCCATATGGCACAAAAATTTTATAGTAGCTGTTTGTGGCATCAAAGAATTGGAAAACAAGGTAATGGCAATCAATTGGGGAATGGCTGAAGAAGTTATGGGATGTGGATATGATGCAACACTACTGTGTTATAAAAAATAATGAAGGGCAAGGTTTCTGGGAAACCTGGGAAGACCTCTTTGAACTCATACAAAGTACAGTGAGCAGAACAATTTATACAGTTACAGCAATATTGTAAAGCTAATTAACTTTGAAAGACTTCACTCCTTTGAGCAACACAATGACCTACCACAATTCCAAAGGATTGATGATGAAATATACTATTCACTTCCAGATAGAGAGCTGATGGGCTATGGGCTCAGATGGCAGATCAAAGAACATTTTCTTCTTCTTTTTTCTTGCTCCCCTCCCCCCTTTTTGGGAGGAACATGGCTAATGTGGAAATTTGTTTTATATGACTGCACATATTTGTTGTGGGGTTGGTTTGCTTTCTGAATAGGTTGGTGAAGGAGAGAATCTGGAACTCAAAATAAAACAAAACTGGATTAAAAAATATATGTTCAAGGAGTCTCACAAGGGCAAGGTGTACTAGGTATTCTATTCATAGAATTTAAATACACACACATACAATATAACTATCCTTGACAAAAACCAGGCTCAGGATGTTCAGGATAGAGAACCAACACTGTCAGGAACACAGTGCCAATTATTTTCACTTCTAGTGACTTCATTAAATAATACCTGGCATGTTTCTCAAATTTTTTAAAAACATGGTATGTTTTTTTAAAGAAAAAGTGAGCTAAACAAAAAATACTCTCTAAAGAGAATCAGGTACATGCTTTCTTATAAAACAAATTCAAGCTATAACAATTTAGATATTAATGCAAGAGGATTAACCCCCCGCAACATGAAGAGCATTTAATTTCTCACATAAGGGTTCAAGATACATGGAAGCTCCCAAAGGTCTCATTTAATACTTAAAAGTCGTGAGAGTGATTACAAGTCATACAGGTAGGGAGAGTTACTATGTTAGTGACAGTCTATAATGGTACAAAAACCTTCAACTCCATGACAACTGCATTTCTCAGAATATTTTGTCTAAGATCAGCCCCAAAATATAGGATCTGCTGACATTCCATCTAATTAAAGCCCTCCTAATTTGAGTACCTCCTACTTGGGTACCAACTTGGTAAAGTGAAATGCAAAATATAAATAGAGTAAGTCCCTTCCCAGAGGATTCCTAAGGCAAACTAAACATGACACATACAGGGGGAAATATAGATACACATTCCACAAAAGGTTCATGAAAATATGAGGAGCAGAAAAGGTCTTTTCAGGGAACTCTAAAATAAAAGTAGAACTGAAAAGGAGGAACAGGTAGAAAAATACACTCTCTTCACACGCTCAGCAATTTGGGACATTTTTTTCAACACACCTAGTACTTTTGTATTAACATATTTCTCAAAGTGGTTGGCTTCAATATCTGTATACTTGGCCAGCTAAATTCCTAAACTATGAGAGTGAAGGAGGAAACGACCACATTAAAGAGATTCATGTGAATCCAGGGCACCATTACAATGTGAAATTACTTCTACATGGTATCAGGGTCTTTAGAGTGTTCTTTTTTTAGGAAAGAAATGAATGTTGGAGGGAATGTGGCAAAGTTGGGACATTAATGCATTGCTGGTGGAGTTGTGAATTGATCCAACCATTGGAACTATGTCCAAAGGGCGCTAAAAGACTGTCTGCCCTTTGATCCAGCCATAGCATGGGTTTGTATCCCAAAGAGATAATAAGGAAAAAGACCTGTACAAGAATACTCATAGCTGCGCTCTTTGTGGTGGCCAAAAACTGGAAAACGAGGGGATGCCCATCAATTGGGAAATGACTGAACAAATTGTGGTATATGTTGGTGATGGAATACTATTGTGCAATAATGAACTGGAGGAATTCAATGGGAACTGGAATGACCTCCAGGAATTGATGCAGAGTGAAAGGAACAGAGCCAGGAGAACATTGTACACAGAGACTGATACACCGTGGTATAATTGAACATAATGAACTTCTCTATTAACAGCCATGCAATGATCCAGAACAATTCAGAGGGATTCATGAGAAAGAACCTTATCCACATTCAGAGAAAGAACTGTGGGAGCAGAAACACAGAAGAAAAACAACTGCTTGTTCACATGGGTCGAGGGGGATACGATTGGAGATGTAGACTCTAAATGATCATCCTAGTGCAAATATTAATAATATGGAAATAGATCTTGATCAATGACACATGTTAAACCCAGTGGAATTGTTTGTCAGATACAGGAGAGGGTTGGGGGGGAGGGAAGGTAAAAAACATGAATTATCATCTAATTAAATATCATTTTCAACAAAAAAGAGAGAGGGTTCCTTTTCTGACTTTTTCAGAAAATAGGAAAAGTTTATATAGCTAGGTACAATTTTATAAAGGTCATGGCAACAATTTTGACTTTTTTTTCCCTTTAAGGAACATTCTCAGCCTTTCAGTATTAAATTTGTTTTAGGTTGAGTATGAAATTAATATAAACCAGTTGGTCACCTAAGCAAGTATGATCAGAGAAATAAATTCTCCCCACTCCAAGGAAAAGAAATATAAGAAGGGGATAAGCAGAAAGGGGGATATTCTGGGAAATATTTATTGCTGTCATCATTACCACCACCATCATCATCATTGGCATTAAGTAATGCCTGAGACTGGTCAAATAACCAACACAATCCAGCTGAATTCTTGGTGCCGCCCCTTCTCAAGGAATAGCTAGTCAAAGGAATGGGCATGGTAGGTAACTAGAATTCCAAAAGGGATGTTCATCTCCAAAGAAAAGAGGGGTATGTACTCAGCTGGTAAAAAATGTTCTCTTCACACTACAAACTCAGGTGTGCACAACTAGACCTCAAAGGATTTGGGGCTAGGAAGGGAACTAGAAATCAACCAGTCAAAGGTCCCTCAATTGATAGACAAGGAAAGCAAAGTCAATGGAGATGCTATCAACACTACAGAGGTAGCAAGCAGCAAAAGCAGGCACTGAACTGTGGCCCTCTGACCCCAAGTAACCCAATGCACTTTCTAACACAGCCTCCAACTCCCTCAATAAATACCAAGTCCGCAGCCGAGTCTCGAAACACAATCGCTGTCTTTAATTGGAGGGCATTTTACAAAAGCAAAACTAATAATAGTAATAAGTAATAAATAGTGGTCATAAACCTACTAATTAACACTTAGAACTAATTTTAAGTTGTTTTTTTCTTTTAAATTATGGCTACCAATCTCTGAAAATGAAACCAGAGAATCCACTGAACCAACCTGTTGGGATCAGGGGGCACGTCAGCCAGAAAGAATACGGGCATCACTATAGACTTGTTATTTGCCACCCTCACCCCTATTTTAAAATTCAGCCTCGCCACAATGAGCAACAAAAAATGTCCGCTTAATTCTTGGCCTCGAGTAATTTGTACACATTTGTACAACGCAAAGTGGAAGAGAGAAACCTTTTCTAACCCACCAGTTAGAATAACCTGCAAAATGGCGGTGGGGTTACATTTGAATGCTCTTGATCCTGACCATTCCTTAAAGCGAAGTGCTGTGGCTTGTTTCAGTTGGACATCAGCTCTATGACAAACAAAAGACAACCACCCAGCTCCAAAGCAGTTCAACTACTTCATCTCTCCAGAAACCAGCCAGATCTCAAAGGATGTTTTGTGGGTTCAGGCACTCCTTGTCTACTGTTTAGAAATATAGTCTGTGAAGGTTGTGTGACAAACATGATTAAATCTCCCACTTATGAGGTGGGCTTGTGAAGTGAAATGCAAAACAGAAAGAGCCCAAGTAAGCCCTTCCCAGAGGATTCCTGAGGCAAAATTAGCATGACACACGCAGGGCAGAAATATGGGGTGTCCGAAAAGACTGAGGGCAATTTTAAGCTACCAAAACTCCAAAGTGCACTAAAACTTTTGGGATGTGTCATGGCTAGCTTCACAAAAGGTGACCGAGAATAGGGAAGAGCAGAACAGGTCTTGAAAGAGTACTCTAAAATGAGAGCAAGCGAGAAAGGCAGAGATAAGAAGAAAAATATTATTGACGTGTTTGGTCATTTAGGATATTCTTTCTGGATAATAGTACACCCAGTACCTTTGGATGGGCACATTGCAACAAGTAGCTGGCTTCAAGTTTATTTTAATTTTATTTTTAATAAAACCCTTACCTTCCGTCTTGGAATCAATACTGTGTGTTGGTTCTAAGGCAGAAGAGAGGTAAGGGCTAGGCAATGGGGGTTAAGTGACTTGCCCAGGGTCACACAGTTAGGAAGTATCTAGGGCCAGATTTGGACCCAGGACCTCCCATCTCTAGGTCTGACTCTCAATCCAGCTGCCTTCTGGCTTCAATTTTATATTCTTAAACCATGCTGCTGTCTTTCTTTGTAATCACAGGACTTAAGACAGTGCCTGGCATATGGCAGTTAATAAATGTGTGTTGACTAATAATTGCTTGTTTTTGTGCATTTCTTAAAGCTAAATCTGGACCTTCTAGACTGAAAAGAATATCTGTTGAAGTAACAAAGACTCTAGAGTAAAATCTGTGGTAACAAGACAATAACCTCCAACCTGCAGTCTTGCAACACAAATATATTAGGGGATGGGGGGAATGGTTTAGAAAAAGGTTACTATTGTTAAATCAGGGCACTTTGGGTGGCAGAAGTATTTTCTAGAAAACATCTATTTAATTTAGAAGATTATATTTATATGAGAAACATACTTGTGTCCACGTGTTTTTGGATTTCATATTCCCTCTCCCAAATGATGAGACATTAGAGATCCTTGGAGCTCTCATCCAAATTAAATCCTACTTGAGGATAGAAATTTTAGGATTCAAAGGTCCCTAGATTAAGAGATAGAAGACACTTTATGTGTCACCTAGTTCTTCAGGGCAGGGGCTGTCTTTTGCCTCTTTTTTGTGTTCCCCAGAGCTTAGTACAGTGCCTGGTACACAGAAAGTGCTTTCTAAATATTGAATGACTCAAAGATTCTACTTCTACATTTTAGAAATGAGAAAATCGAGAATTAAAGTGGTAAGGTGACATTTTCAAGATCTCACTGGCAATGACACTCAGGACCTGACTCCAAAGCTAGTATTCCTTCCATTGCAGAACATTACCAAATAGCCCAAATCATTTTATGTTTAAATATCCTCCCAAAATATTAAAAATTATTACTATAATTGATACATTAGAAATTTTGAAAACTGAAATGTGGCACGAAACATACAATAAACACAATTTCAAAACTCAAGCACACAATTGAGTAAATTTGGATACTTAGAATAAAAAAATCAGTGAAAGTAAAGTAACAAAATCTCACCTATCCTTGTAGTTTATTACAGTGTCAATAATGGCATTCATCTGCTTTGTCAGTTTGGGGGGGTTTGGCGACAATTTCTCTGCTGGAGGTCGGCCTCTTCTCTTTTTAGCTTTTTCCACATCTTCCTTCCCAGGCTCTTTCTCCACATTTCTTCGTCTTTTTCTTTTTTTGAGCCGCACTTCCTCTTCCATTTCTTCCAAATTACCGTCTTCGATTGCCTATTGTCCATGGATGTAAGAAAGGGATGGGGGGGGGGGGGGAATCAGCACAATAAAAAAATGAAATTTGAATGGTCAGAATGAATAAAACTTATATAAATACTAAAGAAAACTAAAAGTTAACAGTAAATTTTGGACTTGAGTAAAACATCACCACCATATTGGATAAACACATCTCAAACCTACTTTGACTTCATCAAAATAACCTAACGGCCTACATAACTAGTAGCAAAGATGAGTAAGTTATATATATATACACACACATATATATATATAAAGACACAACTCTATAAACATTATCTATTTAAATACAACTGAATCCAAATGAAATTAATCCAAATAAAAGTAAGAAGGAGAACTTTGTATCCCATTATTGTAAGCGGGCGGAAAAAGTCCTGACTCTATCTTCAAGCAATCAAACACAAAATTCCACCTATTTTTTCTTTTAGATTTTCTATTAATTTATTCTTGATTCATAAGGTAAAATAAATCTAATTTTTTAAATTTCTGTGCCAGAAATAAGACCAGAATGAATTACAAAGCCACATTTCCTTACAAATGCACTTAAAGCACACACACCGTCACAAACAAAAAACACTTTCTCCAAATTACCTGCAAACGTTTGCCTTAAACACAGCCAGCAGCTCTAATGCAGAGAGATAATAAAATAGCTATAAAAAACAACCAGGTATAAAAGAAACCTGTTCACAAATGGCTAAAAGATCCATGTGACAAACACAGAAGTTAAACTTTTTTGAAGGGTAAATGACAAAACTTAAAAAATAAGAAAGAAAAATCTAAAAATCAAACATGCAAAAAATAGGAAATTTGACCATACAAGGAAAAAAATTTTAAATAAATCTTTAAGTCAGATTTTAAGATTAATGCTTTCTCAAAACATAACTGATGTTGTTATTTGTTCCCCCTGCCTCTCAATATTGCCTTGAGTATGCAAATGCTAATCAATCCTTTCTCGAAACTGAAAGAGCTCTAATCATAAGGCAATTACCTTCATTTCTCCACAGCACCAAACATGGCTAATATTTATGATCATGTGAGTATAACAATCAATATAAAGAGTGATTACAGCTCAGACATCATTTCTTTCACTTATGTACAATGTCTATTGAAAAAAAAAAGGGTTTTGTGAAGAAAACCTGGTGCAAAACACAAAGCAACCTGGCATGTTAAAAATGCCAGGGGGATTTCAAAATCTGTTTCCTATGCATCCTCCGATGTGCAAATCCATAGAACAAACATGAACACAGAATCCTGAGGGACAGTCTGAGACTAGGCCTTAATAATCAAAAGACAATTTCCATCACGCTTCCACAGTGCTCAGATAACCACTATGAAGGAGCCTCGAGATCTGATGAGTTAGGAGGAAAAAGGAAGAAAAAAAAATCTGCACATAATTTCATTAATATTCATTTGGCTAAAACAGGACACCCACTATACAGTAATACACATTGCAGCTAGCAAAGATGAAGAAAAAGAAACTGGTCCGCAAATCTTGGAAGCTGAAAATGCTAATAATAAATACAGCATGCAAGGCTGTCAACAGTTAATGTTATTTGCTCTCCATAAGCACCCAGTTGTACACAGAAATCCGGACGGAGAACACCGGCTTTTGATGTGTCACACACCTACACATGCCTGGGATGTAGTTCTACTGAATCTTCAAGACGGCAATGAAAAAAGATATTTACCTTACCACTATCAGCAGGCCGGCTATCGGAAATCACAGTTAGTGGGGATAAAATTAACAAGCCAGCAAAGCAGCGAGCTGCTAGTCTCTTCATCAGCTGATCAGGAAAAAAAAGAGAGCTGGGGAAAGGCTATGTTTTCATATACAAGTAATTTTATTTTACTGAAAATTTAATACTGAAAGGATTGTGGATACTCAAATCTGCTGTTTCATTCTCCCTACTACAAGGCCCGAAGCCTCCTTCCTCCAGCCTGCTTTAATATTGACAACTACTTATCATATTTTCCCCTTATTATTCCAGGCAGCAGAATTAGATGGCTATTAGCTCAGGTGGTTTCTGATTACTGCTAGCATTTTACTAATTATATCAACATGAAACAATTTAATATCTAATTTTATTAAAAAAAAATAAAAACAAGGTATGTAATTTTTGTGTTTTATAACCTGTTTTACTGACTGTACATAACTGTTTTGTCTTGTGAATAGGATGCATGGACCTGAAGCATTTAAAATGATTTTAAACATAGAAAAAAGGACAAAAGGAAAATATTTTCATTTTAATGCACTTAAGAAAAAGCAATGTGTATTTTTAAAAACTCAATTCTTAGCATGAATTTTTTTTTCTTTAAAAAAATTCTTAATTGCTACACTTCACTTTCATTTTCATCCTGAAAAAAAAAATTATCTTCTCTTCCCCCTCCCCTTAAGTGAGATTTATGAGAGAAAGGGGGGAGGTCCTAAAAAGGTGTTTTTTTTTTTTTCTCCACTCCTCAGTTTTGGAGACAAAGGAGCAAAGTCTAAGCTTAAGGTGTTTGCTATTTTGAATCTCTAAATCTGTGAGTAGTTGATAAGTGAAAATAAATTAAATTGCTAGCAGAGTATTAGTGAAAGTCTTTAAGTTACATACTACGCCCGTGCATATTAATTTTAAATTTAGGTTTCAGAACCACATGGAATTCTACATAAAGTACTGACCACTCCTCCACTTCTATTAAGGTTGTATGCAGGAATGCAGAGAACCACAAGACATCTTCCCTCCTCCCCAAAGCCCCCAAACATTCATACTGCAGGGCTTAATGTTCACTGATTTCTAATGGTTTTTTCCTAGTGGAAATAAATTTCCTAAATATACCCTAATGCTTTTTTTTTTTACTTAAACGTCCAGCAAGATCACTTCTGCATGTAAGCCAAATTATCAGTTGGAGGTTATAAACTGTCGTTGTTTTTTAAGTTGATTTATTAAACTGGTTCAACTGACTGAACTCTGTGCTAAGGGGTAAAAAAAAATCAAAACTAAAAAACAAAAAAAAAAAAACAAAAAACCAAAACCAAAAAAAAATTGCTATACAAAGCTAAAGTACCACACAAAAAGAATTCCCTTCCAAACCTTTAACCAGCACAATAATGAAATAAATCACAGAAGCAAACCCCCAGTTTCCGACTGGTGACGTCTGGCGCAACAGTGCGAGAGCCCTAATTCAACATACAGACGTCTCCCATGCTGAACTGCCTCTAGACTTAATGAAGTGAATAGGAAGGAAGTCAGGGGGAAAAAAAAGTGTACAAATAAGAAATTAACACTTTCCTTCCCTACTGAAACAGAGATCTACAACTATAGCTAAGTTTGGCGAGGCGTCTTTTTTCTTAAAGGCACACCGCACTCATTCTGCTCCAGGCTTCCTACAGAAAGTCCAGATGGTGATACTAACTTCAGCCAAGTTCAAATAGTTAACTGTATACTTCGGCTTTCATTTTCCTGAACCCGAAGCGGGTATTTCTCTTTCCGCCACTGGATGGCAACCTTTTTAATGGGAAAAAAAAAGGCATTTTCATGGCATAGGTTGTGCAAGAACATGTTAATAGGACCTCCAACAGGCTGGGAGCCAGTCTGAGCTAGCAGGGGCCAGCAGCAAATTCCACTGACAAAGGGGAAGAAAAGTATCGCGCACAATGATCTGCTCGGAGGAAATATTTTAAGAAGGTGAATCCACACCAGAAAGAACCTGATGGTACCCAGGTCCCGAGGGTCCAATCAAGCCTTCTTTTGACACAATGACCAGGGCTGTCTTTTTCATAATGTGAACGCCATGTCCGCGACCCATCAATAGAGACTATATTATGCCTGTTCCTCTGGACTGTGTGTTTGGGGGTGCAGGACCCCGAGCCACGCTTCTGTGCTAATGATTCTTCCATCTGTCTGTCCTGCTCCAGCTTCTCTACTGACCCCTAATCTCACATCACAGCCGCCTTTCAGACGTAGAGAACTGGACATCCACTCAATGAGTCCAGAAGTCATTCTCTTTCCTTCGGAATCCCTCCCTCCTCCTACCTTTCCTGTTACTGTAGAGGACAAAACCATCCTCCCAGTCCCTCAGGCTCCCTTCCTTGGAATGCTCTCTCTCCTCCACTCTGATTCCTGACCTCCTTAGCTTCTTTTAAGTCCCAACTAAAATCCCATTTTCTACCAGAAGCTCCTCCCACCCCCTTTTCATTTAATTTCATTGTGTTAATTTTCTGTTCATCCTGTATATGCATGTTGTCTTCCTTATTAAATTGTAAGCGCCTGGAGAGCAGGACTCTCTTTTGTCTCTTTTTTTGGTATCCCCAGCATTGTGCCTGACACATAGCAGGCACTTAAATGTTTTATGGATTAAAATGATCTTCTACATCACAGTATATTTAGACATTTCCTTTCCTTAAAAAAATCAGCTCTTGTGTCCCTTCCACCCTGAAATCTTCCCTGATACTTCCTGATATAGTTACTCCCTTTTCCATCTCTCATACCTCTCTTCATTTAATACATTCCTATTTATAGTCATTTTGGAACATTCCTGATGTCCCATAGCGGATTGTCTATCCCTTGAACCCCGATGGGGATCATTGAAAGTTGAGTCAGCTAGATGGCACGAGTATTAAAGGAGTGGACCTGGAGTCAGGAAGGTCTGAATTAAAATCTGACGCCAGACACTTATCCATTGTATGACCCTGGCCATGTCACTTAACTTCTCTCTGCCTCAGTTTCCTAATCTATAAAATGAGAATAAAAATCATACCTACCCCATAGGTATGTTGTGTGGACCAGATATATGTACTTTGCACTTAAAGTGCTATAAACATACTGGCTATATCCTGTTTTCATATCTGCAGCTTTAGCATCTAGAGTAGCTTGTCACACATATTAGTTGCCTATTAAGGGGTGTTCACTTGAACTCAATGAGCCCAGGATCTCATACAATTACACAGATGAACTTGATTCACATGCCAGAAAAGAGGAAGAGGCAAGATAAGAGAATAGAGATCCTGTACAACTCACTCTCTCCCAGACACTCAGTTTTACTTTAGACTTCAAATTCATCCAAGCAGTGGGCAGAAGTCATACAATGGGGTCATGACAAGATGTTTCCAAAGAGCTTTTTCTATAAATTATGCTCTAAAACATTATTTTTAAAAAACAAGGACAACTTCTTTGGAAGGAAATGGGACATCTGACATTCTTAAATGTCCTTAATTCTTTTCCTAATCCACTCCAGCCCCCAGTGTCTTTAAAGGAGCTGAAGCAAAGCTCTAATAGAAGTTGGTTTTAGGTGCTGCAATGTTATTGAAGGAATGCATTTTGCCAGTTCTTTTGGGGGTGGGGTGGGGAGGGAGGCTAGAAGGGGAGTTCCAATCCTCCAGGAGGTCATCTTGAGCCCTCCAAAGGAAAACAAATCACACAGAAACACTGAGACTATTCAGGACACCTTTTGTTCTCATAGCTTTCTGTCTAGTGTAGAATCTTGCTTCATTGCAAGGCAAAAAGCAGCATTCTTAAAATTAACGTGTAAAACAGGATTGCATGTTCATACCTGTTCCCACCACATCAACACACAACACAGAGCGTTCAATGATAGGGTAAGTTTACCTCAGAGAACTATGGTAGCGGTGCAACAGAGAGCAGGTTTAGTCTTGCCCCATTAATTTCTCTAGACCCTTCTATAAAGCACCATTTTAAAAGAAAATTAGCAATATTCAAAATATACCTCCAAATTTATTAAGAATTGAGTGTCTACAGTTCTACCACCTAATACACACAGTGTGCATGAAAAGAAAGTCATTGGATCTGTGCAATGGGTTTATTTAAGCTTGTAGGAAATAAATGCTGTATACTAAAAATTAAAACATAAAATTCTGTATCTAATATAAACATTATTGGGCAACATGCTACTCTTTTAGAAAGTTTTCCCTGATTACTTCTCTTTCTTTCTATCTGAGCTTCGCACACATTTTTTTTTCTGCACCTTTCCTGTTGTTTTCCATTTGTTTTAAATTGTGTCTGATTCTTCATGACCCCAATTGGGGTTTTTCTTGGCAAAAATGCTGGAGTCGTTTGCCATTTATTCCTTGTTCAGCTTATTTTACAGATGAAGAAACTGAGGCAAACAGTCAACTGACTTGCCCGGGGTCACACAGCTAGTGTCTGAGACTCAATTTGAACTCAGGAAAATGAATCTTTCTAACTCCAGGCACAGTACTCTATCTATTGCACCATCTAACTCTCCATCCTCTTTTCTGTACAACCTATTGTCAGAGTATATATCCTACTCTGAAAGTATATATAAGCACAAATGACAGCAGAGATACTGATCCAATTCCTGACTTATCTCAACTGTAAAGTTCACCAAACACCTAGCATAGTGTTCTGCACATAGAGAGTGTTTAATATACATTAAACGGAATTCAGTGGTAGCAATTTTCTTGGCTTTTCATCCTATAGCAACCGAACTAATTAATGCTATCTATAAAGAATAAGTCATTTGAGTTTCAGCATAACTGCAGAGATTAAAATAAACTTGACCAAATTCTGTACTTACATAGAACTTTGAGAAAACTTAAAATTATAAAAATTGATACTCATTTCTTTAATATACAAAAATATTAGTGCAGTTTATAGTTAAATGAATATGGGTAGAGAAAAAGGGAATTCAATGGAAAACCTGGAGCCAGGGTAGGATGCCAAGAAACCAGGTGTTGGTGTTTTTTATTTTTCTCCATTTGTCATAACACTTAATAATGAAACTTCAAACCATCTGTGGCTAAGATGAGTGTTGATGTTAGGAATACTTTCCCAGGTTAAAAGAAAATATTGGTTAGAGAGAAGGAGTAGGGTCTAGGCAATGTAAGGATAATAACTACAACTGGCATCTTTTGGGAAGTATACAAAAATCACATTGGTCTGAGGATGCTCTTCTAATGAATTACTAAAGATAGCCCAGAAATTTAAATATGCATAAATCAGCAGGACTCTCTCAGTGGGTCCTCCAGCCCCCAAATTAATACAAAGTTGCATACACCACTGTCTTATTTCCTGGGCAAAACTGAACTTCCTGTCTCTTTCTTGGGCAGAAGGCTCTAATCAATCTACAAGTGTCTGAGAGCATAATGAACACCAAGCTGGATACTACTGAAGTTAACCTCATTTAGCAAGAGTTCACTTATCTGACAACCTCAGCTATGGATAACATAGTTATAATTCAGTATGTGCACAAGATTCTCCCTCAGCCAGAACAGGTAGCATAAATTCCATAAACTAAAATTTACAGTCTTCATTAATAAGAGTGAGCCCAAAGAGATCTCCTATTTACTCCTGCTTTATATGCAATTCCAACAAGCTCAATTAATAGTTTCTCAGCCTCTGTGGGTTACAAGCATCAATCCAGAAGTGGCTGGAAGTAGGCAGGAAGTAGAGCGAACCACTAAGAGGTAGGTGAATTGCAAGTAGAAGTGAATAGTGACAAATATTTGCCCAGCATTGAGGGAGGAGACCAAAAAGCCATAAAAAGTAGACCAGAATGCTGAGATCATTCAAAGGACCCACCAGGTAGAGACAAACAGTTCCATACACCTTAATCATCCCTGAGGATATCATTGCATTATAGGGAAGTTTTATGATTAACTTTCATAATGTGATAGTCCTGACTCATCAAGAAAAAAATAAATTATGCTGGATATATTCTGCATGAAAAAGATTTTTCTTCCAAACTTTTTAAAATGTCACCTGAGAAATGGAAGTATAACATGTCCTTTTTTCCAGAATGCCAGGAAAATAATGCTTTAGAATTTGTAACATAAGGCATCCAGCCTTTTTTCTTGTTTTAATATTCACCTATTTCTTTCAGAGAATCATGATCATGTATGAACATTATTTACCTCCTCCCAAACCCCAAACTGCCAAATCTGAACTCTCACTCCAAGCTTAGTTTCATATAGACTGTGTGTACTTGACACATGGCATTTAAATGAAATGACCATATTTTAGTGTCAATCTACTGAATACTGGAGGTTAGCCAATAGTTTCAAACACATTGAAAGCCATTTCAATATTATATAAAAATGGCAAATCAATCCTTATCCAGGACTGAAGCACAAATACACAAAACTGGAAATGTGACTCAGGGCATTCCTGGGGTTTTTGGTCCTCTGAGGCTCCCTAATTTTCTGGTCATCTTATGCTGGGTATTGTATAAAGAGTCAGAAAGCTTATAGAGATTTTCCCCAGATCCCTGGAGACATAGAACAGATAAAGAAAAAGGAGGTTTGATGCCTGGGAGAGGAAAACAGGCTGACAAACAAGGTGCATTTTGGTAGGAACACAATATATCTGAAAAACAAAAAGGCAGCAACTTTTTTATTCCAAAAATTAAAAGGAGTGAAGAAAACCTTTAAGGGATTGAGCCTAGCTGCCATCAGATCAGAAGGAAATTAAGTTATTTCAGGAGTAGGAATTAGAAGACACAGCCTAGTGGGCCCTTTGGCAGTTCATTTAGCATGTCTATGGCAACAAGGTGATACTATGGCAAAAATGCTGAATTGGAAGTCAGGAAGGTCTGGATTCAAACTCAGCCTTTGATATTAACTAGTTATGTCACCTTGGGCAAGTCACTTAACAGCCCTACCTCCTTTTCCTCATTTGTAAAAATTAAAATAATAATAGCTTCCTGGGTTCTCGTCTGACCACAGATACTTCCTGATTGTGCAAATCACTTGATCCCAATTATCTAGCCTTTACCACTCTTCTGTCTTGAAACTGATACTTAGTATCAATTCTGTTTTTTGTTTGTTTAAACAAATCTTTAATCCAATAAGTATGAGGAAAAGGATGGACATTCTAACATTTAATAAATCATGAAACAGGTGGACTCACAGGTTCACTGACTAATTAAAAGCTGGGCATTCTTTTTTTTTAATTTTTAAAATTTTTATTTAGTCAATTTAGAATATTTTTCCTTGGTTGCAAGAGTCATGTTCTTTCCCTCCTCTGCCCCAAATCCCTCCCATAGCCGATGCGATGCGTATTTCCATTGGGTATTACATGTGTCCTTGATCAAAACCTATTTCCATACTGTTATTTTGCACCAAGGTGATCATTTAGAGTCTACATCCCCAATCATATCCCCATCAACCCATGTGATCAAGCAGTTGTTTTTCTTCTGGGTTTCTACTCCCACAGTTTTTCCTCTGAGTGTGGATAGTGTTCTTTCTCATAAGTCCCTCAGAATTGTCCTGGATCATTGCACTAATGCTATTAGTATCAATTCTAAGACAAGGTAAGGGTTAAAAAAATCTTAAAGTATTATATTTAACTACGATAATAATAATGAGGATGCTGAGGATGTTGATGCTTTGTGGCCTTCAAAACTGCAAAGCAAGGATAGTCTACTATCCTTTAGGCATCTTTATCTTACTATCCTTTAGGTATCTTGTTTTTCTAAAGAATTCTGTACTTAACTAATTCCTCTCAAATACTATTTTCAACAATTTCTTTCCATGCTCAACAATCACTTTAGCCAGTTTTATTTCCCACTGTTCCTCAGCATGTATCCTCTACGACAATCAGGCCAATCTCCTTAGAGTCCTACAGACATAGCATATTTATTCTGACCTCTGTGTCCTTTGCTTATGTTCTTCTGCCCACCCGGAATGTTGCTTTCTCCTTCCTCTTTCCATATCTAAATCTGATCTCACTCACACACTTACTAGTTGTGAGTCCCTCGGTAAGTCAATTAACCCCATTTGCCTCAGTTTCCTCATCTATAAAATGAGTTGGATAAGGAAATGGCAAACCACTCCAGGTCATGAAAAATCTCGAATATGACCGAAATGACTGAATAACAACAATAAACCATCTTAAAAGCCCTGCTGCTCAGGTTCCATATCCTCTATAAAACCTTCTCTGATAACTTTGGTCCATTTTGATTTTTCCTTTATTTGAACTCTTCAAGCACTTAAGATCCAGAACAAACATTTCAGTGACAATTTTCATAGACCACAGGATCCTAGTTTTAGAACTGGAAGAGACCTTAGAGGTCATCTATTCCAATCTTTTCCTAATTATAAATGAGGAAACTGATTTCCATGGTGGATAAGTGACTTATTCAAGGTGTCTTTTACCATTCTCTATTTAAAAAAAATTATCTATTGCTCTTTGTCTTCCCAGAGAGACTGTAAACCTCCTAATGGCAGGAAACCTGTTTTGTACTCCTCTTGTAAGCTTCAGAAAAGGCTAAAACAATATGGAGCACATAGTAATGGTCATTATTATTATATGGAGTGCAGGGAGGAGATGAAAGAAGAGTCTGGACTTGTGATTTCATAAGTATAAAAGGGAATTGTATTTGCACCACCGTTCTAAGTACTAGAGCCTCAGAGAGTTGCCAAGGTCACATCAAAGGCAAGGCGCCTTCCTAAAGTTACCCATGTCATCCCAACTCTATTCTAAGGCCAACACTAGCCACTGAGCCACATTGCTTCTCAATCATTCGGTATCTATTGCTAGTCAGTGTCTGGATAACTTTCATCTGCTACTCTGCTCTCCACAATCAACCGATTGGGGATTGGGTGGTGTTTCCATTTACACACTTCAATTCTATTGTCAAACGCTTTAAGCATTATCCTAGTGGACAACTTCTCATAACATTTTTGCTGCCATGATTGATAAAGCTGAAAAGAACGTATGAACTTTAACACTAGGTCTGGTACTTCAGTCCAAAGTCAAGAGATTAGAAATGTCCGAAGGCATTCAAGATAGCATAGTGGCACTGAACAATCTAAGCTGGAAATGGATAAAAGCAATTGGAATAACGAGTGGAAGCAAAGAAGAAAATTTAGATGGAAAGGAAAGGGGGGACAGCTAGGTGGTTCAGTAAATTGAGAGGCAGGCCTAGAGATAGGTCTTGGGTTCAAAAATGGTCTCAGATACATCCTAGTTGTGTGACCCTGGGAAAGTCACTTAACCCCCATTGCCTAGCCCTTACCACTCTTCTGCCTTAGAACCAATACACAATATTGAGTCTAAGATGGAAGATAAAGGTTTAAAAGAAAGGAAAATTTCCTAATAATTGGGACTAAGTGTTGGCATGAATTGCCTTGAAAAGAAGTCTATTTCCTCATGGTTAGAGGCCTTTAAGTTAAGAATAGAGGTTCAGGAGGCAGCTGGGTGGCTCAGTGGATGGAGAGCCAGGCCTAGAGATGGGTGTCCTAGGTTCAAATCTGGCCTCAGATACTTCCTAGCTGTGTGACCCTGGACAAGTCACTTGACCCCCCATTGCCTAGCCCTTACCACTCTTCTGCCCTGGAACCAATATACAGTATTGACTCCAAGAAGGAAGATAAGGGTTAAAAAAAAAAAGAATAGAGGTTCACCAAAGATACATGTAAAAACCCATTTGAATTGCTTGTTGGCTATGGGAGAGGGGAGGAAGATGGGGAGGGAAAGAATATGAATCATGCAACTATGGAAAATATGATAAATTAAATAAATAAATAAAAAAAGAATAGAGGATCACACAGTGGGGATCTTGCACTGAGGATAATCAAGTAGTCACGAATGGGACTTGGGGGGCCTCTGAGATCTTTTCCAATTGTAATTCCTTAAACCAACTGAGCAGATTATATGTGTAAACTTCTTGCTTTAGCTGCAGAGATTTGCGATAAATAAGTCATTTACCCAATTTTTAAAATGAAAACAAACTGGGAGTAGACAAAGAGATGATCGTGTTGATAATGCTTGTTGTTGCTGTTGTGTTTATTGTATCTGAACTTCAGCTATTCTGCAATATATAGACTCAGAGAAAAGCATCTTGGGGTCTAAAATGTTAAGGGAACCTGTTGGGAGTCCCATCGCCTACAAGTGTCAGAAGCCACCTGGACTCCTAAGCCAACTATCCACATGCTGTGCCTCTAACATTATTGGCAAACAAATAGCAGACTAGTTATGGCAAGCACTTGGAATGACACCTGTGACTTGATCAGGGAGGATAAAGGGAAGATAAGCTCTCCAATTCTTCTAGATTCCCTGCAGACAGTAAATGTCAAGACGTCTGCTTTCTTCCAGGAAGCTTGGAAACTAGAAGCAAAGGTGATTCCCTCAAGGGAAGACCCATTTGTGAGGCGGCCAGCTTCTCAGAGCTTTGCTCGGAAAGTGCCCCAATCACCCACCTGATCATTTTCTGTTTTTATATTATTTGAGAGTGTCTTTCAACACTGAAAAATCATACAGTAGTCAAGTGTCTTGGGGTGTGTGTGGAAGGGATAACAATGTCCGCATACAGATAAAAATGATTACCAAGCAGGGAGTGATTAGCATGGGTTTAATGTCACCTTCAGCTTTTGAGGACCTCTGGTTCTGCATTTACATGCATTTCTAAATGAAGGAGAATTATACCTATGAATATCATTCAAGATTGAGATCTAAAACTGAAGGAGATTGAACATGCATGCATGTGTGTGTGTGTATGTTTTATTCTCCATATGACACCTTATTGAAACTAGAATGGGAATAACAACAATAATAATAGCTAGAATTTATATAGCATTTACTATATAACAGGCATTGTGCTAAGCATTTTACATAAATTATCCTATCTGAATTTCACACCAATCCTAGATGGTATTATTATCCCCATTTTATGGATGAGGATACTAAGAAAAAATGTTCAGTGATCTGTCGAACAGCTAGTAGACAAATGAGGATGGGTTTAAATTTTCCTGACTCCATGCCGAGCACTTTTTTCTTCTTCTCCAACTAACAGATCTGGATGAACACATGTATGAAACTGGACAACAAGGAAAAGGTAAAAAAATTTTTAAGACCTGGAAAATATTTTTATATAATCTCTGGGAATAATATGAAGCAATGGTTATATTGCATGAGGGAAGGGAAAATTTGTATATAAAATGAGGTGAAAACTTAGATAAAAATGAGTAAGGAAGACAAATCTTTCTCTGGTGTAAGAAAGAGGAGGATTATAGTTCTATGGGGGATGATGCCTTTGCATGTGCACATGCATTCACAAACACATACAGCTGCTAAAATTCTATTAGAATAAAACTTGTTCTTTTGACAAAGGACTTAACAGCCAATGAGCCATCTTTGAATATTTTTGGTAAGCTACTATATCAGTTAAAAAGGAAAATTCTTACAAGTTATTGGGTTAGGAAGCTAAAAAAAGTGATTTCTTAAAATAAATTAGACTTAGAGGACCTCACTCTCTGAATTTTAAAATTCTTGTATCAAAAAGTTCTGTATCTTAAGGCAAGTAGGTATATCAGATCAATATTTGTATGCCTCTTTAAGTATAAAGAATGAAAAGCTAGGGTAGAAGAAATGTTTTGGACTATAATTGAGTAAAAACCAGAAATAAATCAGTAATAACAAGGTAAAATGGTGGAAAATATAAACATAAAACCAGGAACCCCAATGGAAGCATATTTATGAGTTTATAGGGTAGGGGCATATAGACCCCTTTTTCCAACTAATATTTTAAAGTGCAAAATTAAATATGTTGGATTACAAAGGAAATCAAGATAAAAATATTATAAAATCTATCATTTAAAAAATTATGAAACTTGCATTAGGAATGGTTGTTGTAAGGCAAAGTCTGGACAGTGAACCAATTTTTTTTTGGAATTTTGACAACTTAATATTTTGATTTCATAAACTCTCCTCTATAGCCCTTTATTTTCCTTTTAAGAATCACCATTATCACATAATAAAATTATTTTAAAAATTAAATTTAAAATTTCAGATATTTCAAATTACTTTCATCTTGACACACTAAGGAAAATTTCACAACATATCCCATGAGCCAACTGGAGAGATTTAGTCATTAAAGGCCATTCATTAATTCATTCAACTACCACAACTTTAGCACTGCTCTTGTCAAAATAATAGCCTTCAAAATAGAAATCCAAAGTCTTGATTCATATAGAATAGGTTAATAAGATCACAAAGAACCATGTTTTCTTGTTTCCTGTTTCACACCACTCAAATCAATAGTTAATTTGATCCAAATGAGATCATATTATGTTGTAATATTTGGATACCTTAAATCACCATATTCAAAAAGAAGTAGAAGTAGTAGTAGTAGTAGATGTATCATATGCATATTGATTACACGATCCTGCCTGTTACTGTCAGCTCTAGAAAACTCTAAGTCTATAAGTTGCAGGGAAGGTGTTAAATTAATAGGAGGAGTTACTTCATCTAGAGGTTCCCTATAACAATGAAATGACAGGTTTAGTTCCTATCCATATTATTATTATTATTGTCATTATCATTTCTTGTGATCTCTGCAATGTGGACATTCCCTCCACTTGAGCAGATGGCAACCAATTTCCATTGTCTCATCTCTTGCCATTCTTTTTTTTTTAAACTCTTACCTTCCGTCTTGGATTCAATACTGTGTATTGGCTCCAAGGCAGAAGAGTGGTAAGGGCTAGGCAATGGGGGTCAAGTGACTTGCCCAGGGTCACACAACTGGGAAGTGTCTGAGGCCAGATTTGAACCTAGCTCTTGCCATTCTTATCAACGTTTTACCTAACAGATTTGTACTATGTACTCCAGATAAAAGATCTGCCCAAGATGGTAGAAGCCTTCCTTTAGTTCCTTTTATAATCACATGACAGGAACATAAGCACATTAATAAAATATTAGTTCAATTGTGAATTGGTTCAGCCTTTTTGAAAGTAATTTGGAATTGAGCTTAAAAGTAATTCAAATGACCATACTTTTGGCCCAGAGAACCCATTGTCAAATATGGAATCAAAGGAGGTCAAAGACAGAAAGAAAAGGTCTTCATCCATCAAAAAGACCTTTCTATGGTAGTAAAAAACTGAATTAAAATAGGCACATTTAGCAAATGAGGAATTACTAGGCAAATAGTGGCACAGAAGTGTACTGCACCATAAGAAAAAACAAATGTGAAAAATGTAGAGAAACAAAAGAGATTTATATAAAGCTGATTTTTCCAGAAAGTACTTAACCATTTTTTTTCTCATGCCTCGTACCTATGGATATTTCCAAAGGTTCTGTCCCAGGCCCTTATTGACTTTTCTTCTTTCCCTTTACTCTCCTTGTCCTTCTTTTTCTGTCTCTGCTTCTCTGACTCTCTCTTTCTCTGAATCATCCTATGGGTTTAACCATCATTTCTATGTAGCCAAGTCCCAGCTTTAAATATCCAGCCAGACTAATAGTCTCGCTTGCACGTTAGTTCCAGATAACCAATGATCTCCACTGGACAATTGGAACTGAATATCCCAGCAACATCCTAAACTCAACATATCTAAAAATGAGCTTCTCTCTCTCGTTAACCCTTCTCTTTCCCAATAGTCTGTAATTTTTTTTAAATCCTTACCTTCTGTTTTAGAATCAAGACTGTACTCATTCCAAGGCAGAAGAGTGGTAAGGCAGGCAATAGGGATTAAGTGTTTTGCCCAGGATCAACAACAAGGGTCTTAGACCAGATTTGAT
This sequence comes from Monodelphis domestica, assembly GCF_027887165.1. Classification (NCBI taxonomy): domain Eukaryota; kingdom Metazoa; phylum Chordata; class Mammalia; order Didelphimorphia; family Didelphidae; genus Monodelphis; species Monodelphis domestica. The sequence continues at coordinate 192,498,264 of NC_077233.1, forward strand.
CCCAGGCCCTCCTGTCTCTAGGCCTGGATGTCAAACCACTGAGCCACCCAGCTGCTCCCACTGTTCTGTATGTCTATGGAAGGTATCAATAACCTTCTAGTCACCCAGGTTCCTAATCTCAGTCTTATCCTTGAGTTTTTTTTTAAACCCTTCCCTTCCACCTTGGAGTCAATACTGTGTATTAGTTCCAATGCAGAAGAGTGGTAAGGGCTAGGCAATGGGGGTCAGTGACTTGCCCAGGGTCACACAGCTGGGACGTGTCTGAGGCCACATTTGAACCCAGGACCTCCCAGCTCTAGGCCTGGCTCTCAATCCACTGAGCCACCCAGCTGCCTCCTTATCCTTGAATTTTAATTCTCTCTCACCCTACTTGTACAATAAGTTGCCAAATCTTGCTGTTACCATCTTCACCACATCCCTGACATCTGACTGCTTCTTAACACTCAGTTACCATCTTAGTTCAAAGCCCTTATTAGCTCTCATCATGATTTTTGCAATAGGCTCCTAATTACCCAGGCTGCTTCAAGTCTCTAAGCTCTCTAGTCCATTCTCCACACTGCTGCCAAATGAATTTTCCTTAAGCACAGATGTAACTCTCCTACTCAACTAATGCCTATTGCCTCTTGAATAAAATATAAACTGTTTAGCTTTTAAAACCCTAAAACAGCCTGGCCCCAAAGTACCATTCCAACCTCACTGGACATTATTCTTTCTCTTACTCGCAACATTTCAGCCAACCTGGCCTTTGCTCTGCTTCTCACATAAACTCTCCTCCATCTCTCCTTTTCATGGCTCTTCAATAGCCACCCTCCATCCCTGATAGCTCTGATGTACTCCCTCCTTACTTCCACCCAGTCTCTCTCTCTGTCTCTCTGTCTCTGTCTCTGTCTCTCTCTGTCTCTCTGTCTCTCTCTCTCTGTCTGTCTCTCTGTCTCTGCCTCTCTATATTCTCTCTCTCTCTCTCTGTCTCTCTCTCTCTCTGTCTCTCTGTCTCTCTCTCTCTGTCTCTGTCTCTCTGTCTCTGTCTCTCTGTCTCTGTCTCTCTGTCTCTGTCTCTCTGTCTCTCTGTCTCTGTCTCTCTGTCTCTGTCTCTCTATATTCTCTCTCTCTCTCTCTCTCTCTCTGTCTCTGTTTCTCTCTCTGTCTCTCTGTCTCTGTCTCTGTCTGTCTCTCTCTCTGTCTCTCTGTCTCTCTCTCTCCCTTCTCTCTTTCTCTCTTTTTAAATACACCCCAGGCACCATCTTTCATTTAAAACCTTTGCACAAGACAGCAAGATTTCCCTTCCAAATGGCCTTGTATTTAGCTATTTTGTATTTCTGTGATATATATTTTTTTGTATATTTGTCTTTTAGAGATGCTCACTCCACATGGGGATGGTTTCAGTCTCTATACCTGTTTCTGCAGCACCTTTCACAATTCCTGTCATGATAGCAGGCATTTAATACTTTCTGATTGATTTATTAAACAGATGCAGAGTAAATAAGCAAAATCAAGAAAATCATATACTACAAATGGAAAGATCGTCATCAACAAAGAAACAAAAGTGAATGGTGTATAATTGTATTCTCCAAGGTGGGTTCCAAAGAAATTCAGAAAAGTTAAGAATTAAGCGAAGGGACCTCCCTCTTTTTATTACAGAGCTGGGGAACAGGAAGGTGGAGTGTGAAGTATTCAAATATGGGAGACATGAAGTTTGGTTTTGCTGAAATGCACCCCCCCCCACTTTCTTTAAAGATTTGCTAGGGGAGCAGAGAAGAAAGGAATATATTCCAGAATAAATGTGATACACATGGGTCGATGGGGATATGATTGGGGATGTAGACTCTAAATGATCACCCTAGTACAAATATTAATAATATGAAAATAGGTCTGGATCATTGACACACATTAAACCCAGTGGAACCTGTCAGCTACGGAAAGGGGTTGGGGGTGTGGAGGGAAAGAACATGATTCTTATAACCGAGGAAAAATATTCTAAATCAACGAATTAAATAATTAAAAAAAAGAATAAATGTGATATAAAATGAATTGATTTTTAAAAATAGGAAACATATATTACTTGGAGCATTCATATGTTAATTCTTTAAAAAATTTTTTTATAAACCGTTACTTTCCATCTTAGAATCAATAATGTGTAATGGTTCTAAGGTAGAAGACTGGCAAGGGCTGGGCAATGGGGGTCAAGTGACTTGCCCAGAGTCACACAGTTGGGAAGTGTCTGAGGCCAGCTTTGAACCTAGGACCTCCCATCTTTAGGCCTGGCTCTCAATCCACTGAGTCAATTTAGCTGTCCCCATATGTTAATTCTTTTTCTTAATATGCAGACTATAGGATCAAAAATTTAAAGTTGAAAGGGACCTTAGAGGTAGAGCTAAGATTTAAATACATGACAAATCCAGCGCTCTTTCTACTGTGCCGTGATGTCCAACCTTCTTCCTTTTCCAATTAGACAGCTCTTATTTGATGCCTTTTTATACCATTTCTTGTGGTCTGGTCAGGAACTACCAATAGGCTGCAGGCTAGTTAATTCCATCATCCATGTCTCTATGTTGTCTTTTGCGTCATCTCCAAATTTGATTATTCAATGACTGTTGTATTCTATTATCCATGTACACACATATAATAAGAGTATCTATCTTTGTATATACAATGTGTCTGTTGTCCATATCTTCCCATGAGCCTATGTCTATAACATAGCATTTTTCTTCATGTATGGTACATATGCAGTATGTGTCTATGCATCTACGTGTGCAGATCTATACACACATACATATCTAAGCACCAGAATATTGATGTTAAAATAGATGTGCGTGTATGTGGCTGTGTAAGAGTAGTTTGGTATTTTTATTTTTATTATTCATTCATTCATTTATTTATTTATTTGTAAATAATCCTTACCTTTCATCTTGGAATCAATGCTGGGAATTGGCTCCAAGGCAGAAGAATGGTAAGGGCTAGGCAATGGGGGTTAAGGGACTCAATCAGGGTCACACAGCTGGGAAGTGTCTGAGGCTAGATTTGAACCCAGGACCTCCCATCTCTAGGCCTGACTCTCCATCTACTGAGCCACCCAGCTGCCCCCCATCTTTTCCCTCTTTAAGATTTCTTGAAACCTTTTCCCTTTGTTTTCAAATTGTATCCTCTCTAGTATTTGGTTTATTCCAGGTATTCTTGGCTTTATCCTTGTTAAAGCGGTGCTTTCTCTGTCTCTGATGACAAAAGCAGGTCCTCAAAGTGGTGCTCATCGATGAGTTTCATCTTCTACTCGTCCTTCTTCCAGTTCTGTCTACACATGCTCTTGGGATGAGCGGGCGCAGTTGGACCTTGGGCCAAACTTCCTATAAACCCAATTGTCTCTCCGTCATTCTTCCTTGATGGATGAGGCAGTAATGCTCATTGGCTCCCACCATTCTGCTTGTGAAAAGAATTGGGATCTAAAGCGGTAGTTTCTGCTTGGCAAGAAAATCAAGTGTGCCCTGGGGGCGAAGGTTTACACAGTGTTTTAGAAACCAACGGCACCGCTGCTTCGTCAGTTTCTGTAGGTCGCAGTGCTAGGAAGCGCATGGTCATTACTACTAGTCACTAGAACTCAGCCACAGGTAACACTGCACTGTTGCTGCACCGCGCCGGCCCCCGGGGCAGAAACAGAGGAGAGAGACAATCCTTGCTCACACGGGGCGCACATTCTAATTGGATGAGAAACCTGTCTTTGAGAGTTCAGTTAAAGGGCAGATGGAAGTCCAGAAGGGACCAGGGCTACCGTGGAAAGCCCAGTAGTCCTTATGGCCTGTCTATAGGACAGATGGCAGGGGCTGCGGGTCTGGAGGGTGTACAGTCAGGGCAGATGGCAACGCCTGGCGGTCCACCTTCTTACCCAAAAGAGTCCTTATCAGTTTCCTGCTCAATCAAGCAGGAGCAGCAGCCAGACCCTCTCTTTAGGGGAAGGGTCTAGAGGCTTCTGGCTCAGGCACACTGGACAGTCTGTTGGTAGAGAGTTGGCTTCCCTCACAAAGACACGAGAATTGGGACAGTCCGTACCCTATCAGGAGGGGAGACGGAAAGAACCTTTTTAGGAAGGTGGGGAAAGAAGGTCTCTTGCCCAGTGCCTTCCATGGCATCTGGGTAGACAGGGCTGAAAGAGAGGGGAGAGTGAAGGGGAGGGTGACTCTGCGAATGGCTGCTTCTGAGCTTTCAGACACAGAGTCTGGGTAGCCGAGGTTATAGGAAGGCGGTTCTTCCCACCAGGCTGCCCCAGATTCTGCACCATTTTACATGGCAGCAGCATCAGTGACTTGTCCAACGTCACCCCACCAGAATGTATTCGATATAGGATTAAAAGTCTTGGCTCTCCCCATTCGAAGTCCAGTATTAGCTCTCTACTATCAAAAGTGTCTTGATAATTGGCGTCCTATAGGTATGCTAAAGCTATTAACTTTTAGGGGTGCTTCCTCTAAATGCAGAAAGGCAGCATGGGGTTTTTGTACAGGACTACAATCCTGACTACTTTATTAAAGATCATCTTGGAGGAGGAAGGGCTAAAGGTAACTTCATTTTGCCGTACCTAAAATTATAGAATCTTTTAAAAATGGGGTTTAGGTTATGTTGAGCAGATCCATCCAGCCCATGTGCCCCAGGCTGCAAGACAAATTGGCAACCATCTCTGCAGCACATACCTGGTTTTTGTACGTCTCTCTCCAATGATCCAAGGAATCTACCCATCTTTAGTGCTGCCAGTCCAAGGGCAGACGGAATTTAGTCTCAAGAAGCTTGGAAGAGGGTGCCAGATTCGGTCTGGAGTCACCCAAGCAGCATGGAAGTTTGTTTATGAAATGGGATGGAAAAGCACCTCTTAAGCCCTTACCTATGTGCCAAGCACCGTGCTAAATACTAGGAATACAAACAGAAAATCAGGACCATCTTTGCTCTCAAGAAGCTCTGGGTCTGGTTGGGGGAAACAATACACAAAGAAAGAACTCGTGCTTGTGTTCAGTTCATGGAAGATGGAAAGGTCAAGTAGTACTCAGGCAGAGAAAGTGGCTGGACAGGAGCCAAAGTCTAGAGGATCTCAAAGAGTAATGGTAGAGCAGATGACAAGAAGACAGAGAGACCAAGGATTACAGGGAAGAGGGGCATGAAGCTGTCAGCGGGCTTCCTGTCCCTGGTGGGAATTAGACCACGAAGGTGGGCTGATGAAGGGAGAAGTCTGTGGCACTCTGGAGCGGTAGCAGGCTTTGCAAACCTTTTTTCTTGTTGCCTACTGGCAGGCTTGGTCAAGAGAGGAAAGATCCTACCTCAGAGGAGGTCCCTCGTGCAGATCTTCAGTTAGGTGGTCACCAATGGACACCCTCTAATTATACTCAACACATTGACTTTTGTGGGTGCTGCCTCTACACGCAGAAGGAAGAGTTCATAGGCAAAATGGGCAGATTAGCAGCTACATTACTGGTCATGCTGTGACAGGATCAGGTGAGCTAAATCAGGTCATCGATTAATCTTATTTTGTTGAAGGGAAAATGGGCATAGTGTCAGATCTTTAACATATTTCTACTGTAAAGTTAATGGAGAATTTATATTGGTATCAGGATCAATGCAAATGTGTGTGTTTTTATGCATCCTCTAGACATCTCCGAGAAGCTTCATGCTAAATATTTAGCTTCTCATTTGATCATCATGTAGATGCAATTATCCCCCCTATTTTTCCAGTTGAGAAAATTGAGACAAAGGGTAAGTGACTTGTCCAGGGTCACAGCTGTTAAGGGTTTGAAGCTAGATTTGAACTCATATCTTTCTGATTCCAGGGTCAATGTTCTATCCTCTGAGTTATCTAGCTGCACTACCTACATGATCCTGAATAAATCACTTAAGCTTTATATGCCTCAGGAAGATCTCTGGTTTTTGTCATTGTTGTTAAGTCATTTCAGTTGTGTCTGCGTCTTTGTTGACCCCATTTGGGGTTTTATTGACAGACACTGGAGTGATTCACTATTTCCTTCTCCAGCACTTTTAGAGGTGAAGACCTGAGGCAAACAGAATGAAGTGACTTGTCCTGAGTCTCACTGTCAGTAAGTGACTGAGGCTGGATTAGAACTCAAGAAGATGAGTCTTTGGGGGCAGCTGGGTAGCTCAATGAATTGAGAGCCAGGCCTAGAGATGGGAGGTCCTGGGTTCAAATTTGATCTCAGACACTACCAGCTGTGTGACCCTGGGCAGGTCACTTAACCCCCATTGCCTACCCTTACCACTCTTCTGCCTTGGAACCAATACACAGTATTGACTCCAAGGTGGAAGGTGAGGGTTTAAAAAAAAAGATGAGTCTTTCTGATTCCAAGCCAGTGTTCTATCCACAGCACCGCTGACTTACGGATCTTTTTTGTTGCATGTGATGGATTTTATAGTTCCTTTGTGCATCTGTTTTCCAATCCCCAGACTCCTAGAAAGCAAGAACTGGAAAGGTCCTTTAAATTAATCCATTCTACCTCCCCTCGTTTTATAAGGGAAGAAAACAAGGCTAAGAGAGGATAAATGACCAGTTCTGGATTATACAGGTATATTATTAAACTTGGTCTCAAAGATCCACCAATTGTTTAAAAAATTACTTTACCAAATTATTAAGTAAGCTAGGTAGTAATTTCATATAAATTCAGCCTGATTCCAGACCAGTGCTACGTCTACTACAGCTACCACACTTAGAGGCGGCCAGGTGATAATTATTGCACATATCTCACAGGTTTGTTATAAGTGTTAAATGAGATAATATCTGTAAAGTGCTTTGCAAACCTTAAAGCACAACATAAATGCAAATTATTATATTCTCCCTCTCAAGTAGTGGGATTAGAAGGCGAATGGGAGTATATTAAATGAAAAAAAAAACCCAACTAAGTTGCTAACTAGTTTGTTTTGGATGAACAAACTTCAGTTTTGTTATCAGCAAATACTACAAAATATCCTCTCTTAACTCAGCTAGCTCTCTTTCTTTAAATAAAGGAACAATCCCTTCTACTTTTCCCCTCCTAATCCCAAAATATATTTTTTAGAAGCTTGTCAGGAAGTGGAAAAGAGGCAGCCGTTTGTTTTATTTCCCTGCCTCAATATTTGGCTTTCTCCCAAACTATGAGGTGTACTCTTGATACTTAAAAGATTGACCTCCTGTATTTTGAAAAGTCTTTTTAAAAGTGCAAAAGTATCTACTGTCTAGCACAAACAAATAAATGCAAATTATCTGTGAAAAGATATAAGCCAGTTCTTGAAATATTTACTCTCCGATGCTGCCCTTCCTTTCTTTGATCAGCCTAATGATCAGAGAAGCTCATTCCCCCCCCCAGATATTTGGGAAAAGGTTCTAATTTAGTATGATTGCTTTCCGACGATCAATCCTGATTTTAATTCTTTTGAAAGAGTGTTTGAGGCCCAGGAATTTCAGAAGGATCAAAAAAAGGAAGCTAAAATTCCAGCCATTAAAAAACACTCATGCTTTTAAAAAATAATCAAATGCCTCTCTGGGTTGTGAATATTTTATTTAGTTAGGTTTGAAATCCTTTAGTTGGACTTTAATTAGTCCTCTTCCAGGTACTAATCAGTATGTGAACACTTCCCAACTGCTGACAGTTAAATAATAAAGTGTGTTTTAATGTCCCAGCATTGCTAGAGTATTGTAGTCATTTGAGTCTTGTGAATGGAATAAAATGGCAGAAAGTAAGAAAATTTCTTCTAACTACTGTCAAATGCTGTGTGCCATGTTATTAACATGTTACAGCCCTTCTCTCTGTCTTTGAAAACACCTCCTTTCTCACCTATTCAATCTTTCCTTTGTTCCTGGTGACTCACAGAGCCTGTCATTCCCTGCTACCCAAATCCATTTTCTAGGGCCTTAGCTCTCCCTTGTGTATAAAAAAGGAAATGCAGTTTGCTTGAAATTTTTGCCCCAGTTACCAGAGACAACCCATTTTTTGAACACAAAAACGGCCCTACATATTTCTATGACTCCTTAGTTCTTACCACAATATTTTATCCAGAGTTAGCACTTAGAATATGAAATACTGATAATATTTGATGTGAATCTCTAAAAAACTTAACACTTTTTATAGATTAAAGGATTTTTTTTTCTCTTCCTAGCAGAGTCAGAAAAAAATGGAGACATCATCTAGTCTGTTTTTCCCACCTTCAAGAAGGACCTTGGTTATGCCAGTTCAGAAAACTGAGAGCTTATCTTACTTTTCGAGACCTGGAGAAAATAAATTTTCTATCTTCAAAGTTGCTTACCCATTCTAAAGTTAAATTATTCTTTGTGTCCAGAAATAATTCTTTAATTCTCATGCCAAAAATTTGATCTGAATGCCTTTGTTCTGGCCTCAGCAGAGGTATGCCTACTAGACACAAATAGGCATACAGAGTTTTTCTTCAACATTTCACCCTCTATTTTCTTTTCGCTTTTCTTTAATCATAGTTCTGACTGATTCCTTATTGGATTCTCTCCAAATTCTTCATATGCCTTTTTAGCTGTGAAGGTCAGCATTGGGCACCTTATTTAAAGCAGCAATGAGCATGATGGGAAGGGTGACAATTTTTTATTAATTATGCATCCTGGATCATGCTGCTTTATAAAGTACAGTGTTAAAGTATTCTGTAATAAGTCACATTTTATTTTGCTGATTACTTACTTCTAAGGATCTGAGACTATTCATTAAAATTTCTTTTGCTTTTAAAGTTTAGGGGGGAGGTAGAGTTTTTTAGCTGTGGGGATTGATTTAGAAAGAGGCAATGACAATGACTGTGTGGACTCCATCTGGGCTCATAAATCAAAGGCAATTCAATTTTTCACCTGGCAATGAGGCCAGCAGGAAGCAATTCTGTCTTTCCTCATCCTCTGTCCTGAAACCCCATCACTCCTAAAGCCTTCTTTTTGAAGAAAAAGAAAGAGCTGAGGGCATCGCTATTCATTTGTATGTTATTTAGGTGGCTGCCTACATACACTATTGTGCAAGATAAACTGAAAGCCTTCTTCCCCTCCTGAAGCTGACACTGCAAACCAGGACGTGTTGAAATGAGAGTCCCTATCAGCACACCTGCGGAGGGAGGATGCTGCAGAGGCTAAGAGGAGCATCAGTCTAGGCTTGAGTGAAGGACCTTTGCATGCAACAGTTTTAACACTTCAAATTCATTATGAGAAGCAAAAATACCCCAGAATCAATCAAAACAGCCATTAAATATTACAAACCAAAGATGGCACCCCAATTTGTCTTTAAGGTCTAGAAGGAAAACATCCCTTATTTAGCTACTACTGAACTTTTTGTGGAAGAGGTGTGATACATACTGCAAAAAATAAAAATAAGAAAGGTTGACAGCTATGATTGAAGAAGCAGAAAGAATAGCATCAAGGCCTTCCCAAAATAACAGTTTTGGCCCACTTTTATCTGTAGTAGCATACATGCTTACTCCAATTTTGTGAAGACTTTGAGGCTATAAAATTGAACACATTAGGATCATCTAAACATATTTGTGCTCCTGCTGCTAATAATAATGAGGATAATTGCTAACATTTATATAGCGATTTAAGGTTTGCAGAGTATTTTACATATGTTAACTCATTCCTTCTTTACAACAACTTTGTGAGAGAGGCACTATTATTATCCCCATTTTACAGGTAATCAAAGTGAGGCACACAGAGGTTAATTGATGTGGCCAGAGTCAGGCACCTCACCTTGATAAAGTTTCAGACAGAATTCAAATTCACTTCTTCCTGGCTCCAAGCCCTGCACTTTTTCCACTGTGCCAGCTTTCTGCTCAAAACAGCGCACTAATGTTTAGACCACTCTAAATAAGATTTCTTCTTTTGGAGGGACTTGGTTTCTTGCAGGTTGAATGCCTAGGTCATCATTGTTAATACTGATGATCACTGTGTAGTGAAACAAAAATATTTGGGTTATTTGAGCTTTCTAATTGTTTGGAGTTTGCTGTCTAGAGTATAAAATAGCCACCAATTATTTCATCCTCACTAGGCTGGGGGGGAAAAGAGCTGTAAAAAATACTGTTACTATTATCATGGAAATTAGAGGTAAGTTTTCAACTTTAGGCCATACTGAACACAGCTGGAAAATGATCTAAGACTCAAATATCTTTCTTCATTTAAAAGTTTCAGATCTCTTAACTTTTTTGCTAGGATAGGTTTGTTTTGTTTTAAAGAGCAGTTTTCAGTGATTATAGAGTTTGAGAAGAAGTTTATGAGTGTTTAAAGCAGTGACAATAATCAATTTTAATCCTTTCCATTTCACCAGTAAACATTGTTTGCATCTGGAAAATCATATTATAACTAATTTCAAAACATCGAAAGTTCTGCTTCTACATCATATTCTTCTTTGACGCAGAGGCAGAGAAAGCATCAGGTGTAGATAACTTTTTCAAGAAATTTAGTAGTATAATGCTAAAGGTATGGAAAGGCCAAAGAAAAACCTGCAGATATTAGGGAGACAAGCAGGTGAAGAAAGAGCCATTGAGGAAGGAAATATTAGAAATCAAAAGCAAGGTTGAATAAGTTTCAAGAAGAGGTTAGAGGAAAAGAGTTCAAGATATAAATAGAGGAAGTAGTCGTAGTGAGAAGCAGATACAGACCTCCTGGGATCAGAGGGAAAAGGAAGTACATAATAACATTTATGTTTTGAGGAATGTGCAAGAGGAATTGAGAGAACTCGGGTCATTGGGCCTCAATCTTCTCAGTGACGAAGGAAGCTAAGTCAACTGCAGGGAATTAGGGGACTTGAGGAGAAAGGAAAAGGTTTTATAACATTTACTGAACGGAATGAGATTAGCAGAAATGAGGGCCATAGCTGAGGCTACACTCTTCAATTTTTTAGTGAATGAAAAGAACTAGCTGCTTTTTTCGAGCAGACTTCAGCATGGGAGCAGGAGTGGGGTATACTGGCTGGTGGGGATTATCTAGTGATAAGGTTTAGCTGGTCAGGGGATAAGGACTTCCCAATTGGGGTTAACGAAATCTAAAGTTTTAGACCTCAGTTGAAAGGCAATGAAGATTGGGAGACCAGGAATGGGTTTAAGTGATCAGAAGTCACAACAATGGCAAATGTTTCGGTTGGAACTAGAATTTAGGAGTTTAAGATCTTGACAATTACAGTGATCCTTCATCTATTGTAGGAGTTACATTCCAGAGACTCTTATGATAGGTGAAAATCCACAAAATAGCAGTGTTATATTTATTTTATTATTTATATATATTTTAAGGCTTTATAAACCCTTCCCACTCCCCTTTAAACCTTTCCCCACTCTTATAAACACTTCATATGCTCTTAATCACTTTCTACACTCTTAAACCTACATAGTTTGGTGCTTGGGTTCACTGCCAAAAGCCTTAGAAGGCACAGGACGTTTGGGTGGCATAGGGCTTGAAATAATTCAAACTTTTATAAAAACTTCACAAAAACACTGCTGAGCAACACTATATGTAGTAATCAGACAACAATGTGAAGTAGACAAGAACTGATGCTGAGCATATGGGAACGGAGTGGGAGAGCAAATAGACCAATGCTATAGTCACTGAGCCAATCAGCACCCAGGATACAGAACACAGAGCTATGGTTGGTCGCCTTTTATTCCATCATCCAATAGCGTGCTGTGTACAATCTCATGTTGGCAAACTTGCTTGAGCAGTAGTGGCATACTGCATTTCCATTGTGTACACTAGAGTATTCATTCCCTGAATTAGTGAAAACTCCATGATGCAGAACTAGATTAAAAAAAAAAAAACCCTGGATACAAGGAAGCCCTGATAAGTGAACTGTGATGAGGAATAATTGTATAAGAGATTAGAAGATACTACAAAAGATGATAAAATCGAAGATGTGACCATGCTGCACGCTAAAGTAAATTGAGAAAGTAGAGCATCACAGTTAAAAAAGATAGGAAATTATGTAGGCATTTTGTCAGAGGGGTCATCAACATTAATACTGAAACTCCCTTAGGGATAGAACAGGGAAGACCATGAATTAGGAGACTGGCCTGAGTAACAATGAGAATAGCAAGAGATGGTGTGAAAGGTTTTTATGCCCTTTTAAAAGGGGAAAGATTGGGGCATCTGGGTGGCACAATGGATTGAGAGCCAGAGATGGGAGGCCCTGGGTTCAAATCAGGCCTCAAACACTTCCCAGCTGTGTGACCCTGGGCAAGTCACTTAACCCCCATTGCCTAGCCCTTACCACTCTTCTGCCTTAGAACCAATACCCAGTATTGATTCTAAGAAGGAAGGTAAGGGTTTAAAAAAAGGGGGGGGGGAAGGTTATTAAAGGCATGATGGCAGAGTAATAATCTAGAAACAAGAGGGTCAATTAGGGTAAAGAGAGGAGGAGCTTTCAATGGAGAGAGGTACAAAAAGGGGCTGGGGAAGGCACTGTTAAGGGAAAGCCAGATTTCCATTAAAGAGCAGAAATGAAAGCAGTGCTGGTTGAAAATGCCAACTCCTATTTCTATTGTTCTTTGTTCTGCAAAGTACTTTCATGGTGGTCCTATAATATAGGGAACATACACATCCCTGTTCCCCTTTTGAGGCTCTTTCAGGTTAGGTGATGAAGAATCATAGATTCAGAGGTACATCTGGTTTGACGAGGGTCACCTCTTTAAGATATATAGCTAAAACATGATTTGAACCCAGGGTTCCTAAATGGAGGTCTATCATTGTATTCATCTTCCCATGCTTCCTCAAGAGTTGGCTGAGGATGCAGCAGGGGATCTAAAGGTCTCTGTAGAATGCCCTGGAAAATTGTCAGACTGGGTTGGAGCCAGTTTGAAAGAAAACCAATTTGACTGGGTCAGGGATGAGAGTTTGAGAGGTCAGATGAGAATCCAAAACAGTGAGAATGATCCCCTCCAATCCTCTCTATCTTGCCACTAAGTATTCAGTTTACCTCTGTCAAATCACTTTATAACAAATTTGCAACATCATATTCCTGATACCACGGCTTCTGCATCCTGCTTCTTTTCCTTCTCTGGGCTCCATCTCCATCTCACGGAGGTGTCTATTTCAGACTGTCTTTTCACCAAGTAAAGCTACACCTAATGCATATCTTCTATGTGAAATCGAGTATGGTGCTGGCATAAATTCAGCTTTGCTAACCCTAAATCTTTGACTTCTGGCACTTTGTTCACTTGTGCCACTCAGATTTACCTTGTCTTTGAACATATCCATTGGATTGAAGAATGGATGAAGACTGTTGCCTCAGTCCCTTTTCTCTGGGTCTGGCAATCCCTCTGACTAGAAAGCTAGATGTATCATGACAACACATTATTGCTCTGTCCACACATGAGGGTAGAGGTCATACTCCCTTTGCATGAAGGGCACAAAGATATTCAGCTTGTCGAGCTGACACAGATCAGAAAATTATGAAAAATATCGTTTAAAAGATACAGCTACATTTTGAAAAGTGATAGCAACATCTCTTTTATCCAGAATGTCTGAGAAACTGGGAATTGATGATATGTTCCGGTTAAAGTTAGTTCTATGTGACCACTGATTTTCCAAGCATTATAATGAAGTGCATATTGTGATTGTTCCAGTCGTGTCTGACTCTGTGCAATTCTATTTGGGGTTTTCTTGGCAGAGATACTTGAGTGGTTTGCCAGTGACTTCTCTAGCTCATTTTACAGATGAAGAAATTGAAGTAAACAGGGTAAAGTTACTTGCCTAGAGGCACACAGCTACTAAGCTCTGAGGCCAGATTTGAATTCATGAAGAAGAGTCTTCCTGACTCCGGACCTGGCATTGTATCCACTGCACCACCTAGTTGCCCAAAGTACACATTACAACCACTCTAAATAAGATTTCATCTTTAGGGGTACCCAGTTAACCTACAGTGCATCAGTACTTTATTATTATTTGATATTTTAAAATATTTGCATTATTGGAACTTTTGGTTAGAAATAAAGATGAGAAGTTTGTTGTATAAGATTTCCACCCCACAACTCTGCAATAACAACAACAACAACAACAATAATGAGCTATAACATTCTCAGGGAAAATCAAAGATAGCTTTCCATTCTCCATTCCTTAGGTCACAATGAACAAAGTAGGGAAATGAGCTAAGACTAATCTCTTGGCTTTTTCTGCTGCTGTTTTAATTATTTATTTTTAAAATAGAAGTTTGCAACAAGCACAAGAATGGTCTTAAATTCAGTCTGTTTCTTGGACAATAAATAAAGACCTTAATAGGAGAGCAGTGCCTTTAGGGTAATTCTGCTTGTAAACTCTGTAGAATGTACATATAAAGATTGACTCTAAATTACTGGGCTAGATAGTCATCTCATTTCCTGCAATACCCTAGGTACTTAATTTATTTCTTAAATAAAAGAAGGGAGAAAAACAGAAAAGTCTCCTGTTGTTTTGAGATGAATGTGGGAAGAGTCCTTGATATAATGGCATAAATCTTAACTAGTCAAATCAAAATTCATAAAGCTGAAACAGAGAAAATAAATTCACAAAAGAGTTCTGACTGGAGAACAGTGATATCTATCTATCCACGCGGCTGGGGTAGAGTACAAGCATTACATTATAAACCCAGATCTCCAAATAGAGAGGGGAAATCAGAGGTCTGGCAAAGCCATTTGTTAGTTTCTGACTCTCTTTTTAGATGACCACAAATATCAGCCATTTCACAATCCAAACAATCTCTTTCTCTCTGTACAGCATACCGAGTAAAACATATCTCAGGTAGTGAAAAGATCTCTTTCTTTTTAGACTCCTGTCTTGGACTACAGCCAAGAAGACCCAGTCATCTGGCTATCTATTCACCATCTGGATCCTGGTATTTTCATCCAAATGATAGTCATCCTTTTTTTTTTCTTTTGATAACATAAACAACATACAACCACAGTTTCTTCTTTCCTTCAGTCTTTGAGTTAGTCATCCCATTCTGACCTATCATATTCTCTATGATCTATGGCTCATGGTCCACATTTACCAACATCGCCTAGAATGCAAATCCCTTGACAACTCTACCAATCCACATAAAAGAAATAAACTAGACAAACACAGAAAGCAGGCTGAATTTTCCAGCAGCATTGTGAGTTTATTTCAGATAAGCTTTCTCAAAACTTAGATTAATCTGTGAGACCTAGACAAAAAGATTCTGAGACTGTTGTTATTTCAGTGTTCTCCACTGAGTATTGTAAAATTGACAGCAGCAGTCAGAATTAGAAATGAAGATATTCCAAAAGGAAATAACTGCTTGCTCATATCTGGATAGATTATATTTGTTTTTTTCACAAATGTACACATTTGCACATGAAATAACAATGCATGGCTTAGGTGGCTATCTTATTCCAAATTGTTGGTGATCTTGATTAAAGTATAAACCTGTTTAAAGGACATCCAAGTAGTAGAGGGTAGAGCATAATCAACCAACTTGTAATAAAACATTGGCTAGAATCATAACTGTAGTAACTCAAGCTCTTGCAATGGAAAATTCAGTTAAATCAACAAATTCTTTCATAGAAAATGCTTTTTAAATTATTACTTAATCACACAACAATTCTAGGCAATCATCATCAAATATTAAATAAAGAGTATTTTGGTCCTTTGACTTCCCCTCTCAAAGGACTTAAGTCACTACATGCATATTCACCAGTGACGTTTTTTAAAATGCTGAAAGTTTATTCAATATAGTCAATAAAAAATGAAAAAAGTGACACTTACCCTTAGCCACTGCTTCTCTGTGAGTGCATCACTGTAGTCCACATCCCTGCGTTGGCGGGACCCTCTGCCAAATATTTTCTCTTCCTCTTCTTCACAAGTAAGCCTTTCTACTTCAGCATCATCTTTAATAATCCAAGATGGCAGCTCATCTTCTTCCATCAGGCGAGGCTTACGTTTTGGGTTTCGGGCATCCTCCCTGCGTCGGTCCATGTCCATACGCTGAATAGTAATTGACATGGGTATTAGGGAAGGTCAAGGATAAAATCAGACATATTTTTAAGAAATTAAAATTAACTGATTAACATAAGAGTCCTGACTACTATGTCTATCTCTTTACCTGTTGTATGGATAAATGGTGTTAATAATCTGTGATATTTATTTATTAAATTTTATGTTTTGCTAAAATGTAAATTTTACTGAAGATAATAAAATGTAAAAATATATGTTAGGCATAATGTTGATTATAACTAAAATATATATTTTCTCTAGTAGAATATTCCTCTAAGGATATGAATCTAAAAACTCAGATTTTGAAATGCATTTTTATTAAAGAGTCAAAGTTATTTCTACAGAGAATTAAAACATCAAAAATTATTTAATGACTCACATAATAGAACTTCCAAAGAATGGTTCAGGAATTTTTGGACAGAAAAATAGTTTGTGATCAATTTATTTATTACCTTCAGTATATAGGGCACTGTAGTAGTGATTATGCTCAACTCAATCTTTATGTCTGGATATTTTAGTGAAAATATCAGAGAAAATTTTTATCTCAAAAATAACTGATCAAGTCAAAACTTTTTTATAGATATCATATCGATGCATATTCTTGAATCATCAATTTCTCCAATCCATTCTCTCTTAAAAATTTAGTTGGTGTCTAAAAAAACTGAATAAGCTGCGTGGCTTTAATCTACTACTTAATGACCTGATATACTTTATATATGAAAAAAATTCATATAATTTACATGCACACTGATTATATTACAGATTAATATTTAATATTTGCATGATTTAGAATGATTAATTATTGAATTATGATTTCCCCAGTTTCTTATGTGTATAGAAATACAGCTTCTTTACTTTTTATGAATAATACAATTACCAAAAAAACTCCAAACCCAAATACTCAAAGATTGAATCAAAAAGAAACTCACCAACACTAAAAATAAATAATGTCATCATTGTCTGTCTGGTCATTTTTTAAACTTCTGAAGGTCTTAAATTCACTAATTCAAAGGTAGTTTTAGTGACATATTTTTGAACCAAAAATCAAGGCATACTGTCTGACAAAGGACATTCCTTGGTCAAAAACTTGTTTAAAAAGTACTTTCTTCTCCTGGAATCAAAGCTATTTCAGAAAACTTGGGACAGCTGATTTTTGTAAGTATAGTAGAACCTCATTATGATACAGATTTCATCATCCTGTGTGTCATGTACCATGAACAGCATATAAGGAAGCTGCTAATATTATCTTCTAATTGTCTACTATTAGAAACTACTATGTTTTAATGGGTAAGAAACAGAAGATTCCTTCTTATATTGTGGTATCTAAATTGAGGTTCTATACATATATGGTACATTCAAAATTGTTGGTGGCCTCACAAATAATTTATTTTAAAATATAATACCAAAATGGCATAAAATATGATGCTACTTTTATGTTAGATTATGATAATTCTCTAGGCCAGAAATTCATAACAAAAGATATAACAAGCTTGTCAAGAGGTTATAGGGAATACTTGGTAAATATTATATTATCCTACTGAAATATTACAAAAGTAATGTTAGTGAGTTGTTTCCAGAATAAATTTTCTTTATAAAATTACTCTCTATTGCTTAGGTGCAGATGCATGATAATTGATAAATTTATTTCCTTTCATAAGGAAGAAGGAATGCGGAAGGGTTTGCTGAAAGCTAAGAGGTGGGATGAGGACCCAAAAAAGTTTGGGAATATCTGCTCTAGATGGGAGATGCAGTTTACTAGCAGGAAATTAAGTATCTAATTGGTGCCTTTTCTTCCCAACAAAATTTTGCCTACAAAATACATCCATGTATAGTACGCATACATATTGAAATTGCCATCCTAGCTATTTTATGACAAGATAATTCTGAATCAATTATTAGCAGTTAATAATTTGAACTATTTTTTCTAAGATTCAATGTAAAAATATATATTTCCCTGACTAGATTATTAATTTTAGACCATCAATCAACTTGTGAACTATTGTTCTTATGCTGGGTAGAAGACAGAGACTCTGGAAAATCGTCATCTGTATAGCTAACCAACACAAAATAAACAATTGTTTTAAGTCACCCTTCAGAAAAAAAAAAGAAAAATTTTTAGAAAAGTTTTAGTTTCTTTTTTTAGAAAATAACTATCAATACTATTATCCATTATTATGTATAAGAGACAACTTGTAAATCAGTTACCATGCATCTATGTGCATGAGTGTTTTGAATATACAATTTCTAAGAGATAAAGGAAACTATGAAAAACTGTAATTAATCCAAGTATTTCTTTTAGTCAGTAGTTTGCTCTTTTCCACTCACCAGAGGTGCTGACAAGTAATCACATTTTATTTCCTTGTCCCCTAGTGGAAATGCTAACGAACAATAAAATGGCTAAGAGACAGCTTGTAGGCTACAGTGAAAAGGTGAAGCAAAACTCCAGATAATCTATAAGTAAGATCATTACTCCTTGAATACACAAGTTAGTAACTTAAAAAAAAAAAAGAGGGGGCAGGGAGGTTGCTGCAAAAGTTTTTACTTGCCTGTCAAACTACCTCAAGTCCATATGCCTCAACAAAGGCATCTTTACCTTTAGTTACAAACTCTCCATCCTTCTTGAAGTGTAAGGAACTGCCTGTTAGCCAAGTTTGGAAATGCTATAACCAACAGCTGGCACCCATTTCCATTTACCATTTAGCTGTGTGCAAAGGGGGGAAGGGCATCATTCCCTTTCCTTCCACCTCCAAAATCATGCCAGGAACGTGGGCCCCTGTGAGTCATTTAACTATGTAGAAGAAATAGCTTTCATTTTAATGGGCAGGGCTTCCTTGGTTCAAAACTAATGTGATCTTTGGAAATGGTGGGGTTTGTGACCACCACTGCCCTTAGTATCTGGCAGAGTTTGTGATGTAAAAAATGTGTGATGTAAAAAAATAAGATATTGACCCCTTTGCATAGGCGGGAAGAGCAAACCTCATTCTTAACAGGTGACCTGACTTGATCAATAGTTAGGAGGTCTTTGAGATACAGACTTTCTATAGTCATTTTGGCTTATTCTTTTAAGTGAATTCTCTGTCCTTCTTGATGGACCAAAAAACAAGCAACTCATACCCTGGTTTTTCTCTTCTTTTTGGGTGACTACATAGCAAGTCCCATTGGGACTAGACCATGTATTGATTAGTAAACCAGTGCTATGCTCTTTTCAGACACAGATGCATGTACAAAAAAGAAAGAGCAATTCACTCAGGCTTTTTCAGTCCTGCATCTCCCTAGGGCCATCTTTGATGCTAGTTCTCGGGCACAGTTTTCTGCTGGTACTATGTAGAAGGCTACTCTCATCCAGCATGTGCTTCACCATTGTCATTGGTGGGAATGATACCTCAAATTCTTCCCTGACTTTGGAATTCTATTACTCACATAAACAGGCAGCATTAACAGATACAAAAGGTGTGGGTGTCTGTCTTAGGGGATAGCCTGGAGTTATTAAAAGTATTGTGTAGTTTCTCAATTATGACGTAGTCTGCTTTTCTACTACTCTTCAATTCTAGGACCAGTTCATCATTCTTTTGCATATCTATCTATCTATCTATCTATCTATCTATCTATCTATCTATCTATCTATCTATCTATCTATCTATCTATCTCTGTATGTATAATAGACCAACTCTGAGTTATCCATCGAACTACAACTGGACAATATATATTTTTTCATCCAATCTTTTGTCCCATGTGGACAGATAGGCTGAATTCTTGGGCAATTAGGGATTGTTTTTGCCTCTGGGGATTTCAGGGGCTTGATACAATCAACAAAACATCTGGAAGACTTCATAATAATAGGAAATATCTCCTCTATTTGGAATCTGTCCTAGTGGTCCTCCAGGACAATGGCAAACAACTTGGATGACCATATGTTTCTCTGCCTTAGTTCTTGTTTAATGTTAATAATTAGGAGTTCTTAAAAAAATGACCTTTTGTTATTTCTTTCAAGCAATCTTGTATGATCCTACTACATACACACATTCAAATGCTTCAGTCGTGTCTGAATTTTTGTGATCCCATTTGAGGTTTTCTTGGCAAAGATTTTGGAGTGGTTTGCCATTTCCTTCTCCAGCTCATTTTACAGTTGAGGCAAATAGGGTTAAGAGACTTGTCCAAGGTCACACAGCTAGAAAGTGTCTGAGGTCACATTTGAGCTTACTCAGGTCTTCCTGACTCCAGACCCAGAGCTCTATCCATTGTGCCATCTAGCTACTTCTTCTCCCACTTCCCTCAGAGAAACAAACTTAAAAGAGAGCCTTGCTAGAGAAGACCATTTAAGGTGGCATTGTCTGTGCTATACTGAATCAAGTGCTTTTTTATCATCAGTAAAACTAGTAGGATTTTGAACTCTGAGCCTTTCAGATATAGATATGGGTATCATATAGAATATATAGGCAACCCCACCTCAAAATATCCCCATTCAGCTTCATTAAGGATGCTTTTAAAAAGCATGTAAGGTTATTCTCAAAAAGAAGGCAAAGTAGACAAATGGGTCAATAATAATAATAATTATAATTATTATTATTATTTGTTTAGAAGCCCTTTAAGAGGGAATTTTTCAGATTTCTTGATAACTGATCTTTTAAATCCCTCAAAATTATATCCCTACCAGCACAGACCTTCTCTGTTTATGCTTGGTCTGGTCAAGCTACATTTCTTATCTTTGTTTTTTTAGCAGCATTTGTACTTCTTCAGGCTACAGATTGAAGACCATAATGTTAGAATTTGATTGTGTTGCTCTCATTGTCACAGATGGAGAGACCTGGGAAGAAGTCTTTGACTTATGGACAGTATTATGGGATTTTAGGCATCTTTGTAGATGCTGATTCCCAGTTTGCTAAGGCATTTGTGATGGTCTGCATTAATAGTAGTTCTTGACTTCATTTCCTGTTTTGCAGCATCAATAGTTTCAACTCAATTACGTATATTTTCTTATGTTTGTTTGCTGACTTTAGTATCAAGTTTGGTTTCTACTTTCAAAATTGACTATCACCATACAGGGAGACAAGCTAATGTGGAAAAGGATTGACGTTTGTAACCTGTTTGTGAGAATGAAATAAATTTCATTTTTTTATGTTGGGTGTTCATTACTTTAAGAACCTTTCAATATTTTTCCTGATAAAGGTCTTCACAACATAAAATAACAATAGTGAGTTTTAAGGTTTGCAAAGAGCTTTGTGTATTTTATTTTACTTGATTCTTTATAACTCTGGGGTTTCTGGATAATCTACAAGTCTTATGGCTCTCTCCTTTCTTACTCTTGAACTATATCATTCAACTTCTTTTTCTTTTCTTCTTTTCTTAGAATATTAGAATCAATAAAGAATATTGGTTGCAAAGCAGAAGAGCAGTAAGGGGTGGGTAATCAGGGTTAAGTGACTTATCTAGGGTCACAGAGCTAGGAAGTGTCTTCCAGGAGACAGACTGCGGTTTTCTATTTCCTGAGCCAACTAGATACTCCCATCCAACATATTTTTCACCATTATCCCATAAGTTAACCTTTGAATTGACATCACTGAGTAACAAAATATATGCTGACTGTATTTGGTGGGTCTTATAAAGTTAGTCATAGGATTAATCTATTTCATGTCCAGTAAAAGATGGTGGTGAGAGGGCAGTTGGGTAGCTCAATGGATTGAAAGTCAGGCCTAGAGATGGGAGGTCATAGGTTCAAATCTGACCTCAGACACTTCCCAGCTGTGTGACCCTGGGCAAGTCACTTAGACCCCATTGCCCAGCCCTGACCACTTTTCTGCCTTGGAACCAATACACAGTATTGATTCCAAGATGGAAAGTAAGAGTTAAAAAAAAGATGGTGGTGAATAAACAATGGTCTTCAAGCTGTATTTCTGTTTGCTACATGAGCTACCAATGGTCAAAGGGTTCATGACCTAGTTTTCTGACTACAGGTGATGTCTCTTTATACTCAGCTCACCTGGCTCTTGTACCACTGCTGCAATCTTTTACTGGGATGACAAAGCCATTCTATCATGGTAGAATACTGAGTTCTACTGGCATACCTTTGAATAACCTCAGGGCACCTCCTCACCCCAATGAATCCCTGTAGTAAGGCTTGGTACTCTACAGGCAAAATTCAATAGTCACCATTTTGCTATGAAACAGCTACAAACAACTCAATTTTGTAAAATTTTAAAAAGTTAACCTCTAAAGTAACAAAGTTCCGCAGCTTCTTGACAAGGATTGTATATCCTTTATTTTATGGTGAAGGCCAATATGAATTAAACAACACAAATAGTAGAAACCTCTAGGGCATAGCCTTCAACATCCACACATGATCATTATTTGACAGTTTGTGCCATGGCCTTGCAGTGATTCACTTCAAAGTTTAATCCTCTGACTGTGTCTGGTGGACTAGTTAAATTTCCTGTCTTCAACGTCCATTTGGTAATATATAGGTAATTCAATTTTCTTTTTTTTTTCTTTTCCTAAATCCTTACCTTCTGTCTTGGAATTGATACTAAGCATCCATTCCAAAGCAGAAGAGTGATAAAGGCTGTGGAAACAGGGTTAAATGACTTGCCCTGGGTCATACAGCTAGGAAGCTGCCTTTAACCCATCATAATTATGCTTCACTTCCCAATTCTATTGCAAAGCAGTTGAGGTAGGTGGAGATAGTAGTAGTGTGAGGAAGAACTTTAGAGTATTTTTAGATAACTTTTAAATGTTGTCTCTATTCCAAAGAGCTAGGTTGATAGGTCAATAAACAACTGCACACTGGAAAATCCAAGATCTTTTTTTATACTTCATTACCAATTAATAATTATCAAAATAATTTATAGTGACATATGAGGTATTCCCTAGTGGCTCCTACACTCTGATTGGTGATGACTTCTAAAGGTCAAATATATTAATGAAAGGACTTTGAAGATCAAAGCCACAATTTGGGGTTGATTACTTTGTACTAACTAAATTATTCTAAGTCTTCATCCCTGAATGAAAGCTGCAATGCACTAACTACTTTTAAGATTAGCAGTACTCTCATGGCAAAATATCTTTTCCCAAGAGGATTCATTTGTTTTGCTCTAGTAAATGAACTACTAGAAAATGCAATACAGATTTTGTAACTCTATCAAGTTCACCTAGCTTTAAATAAAGCCTTTCTTTTTTTTCAGTAGGAAGGACATGACAATGAGTAATTTTACATTTTAATTATTTTTGCAGTATTACCATAAAAAGATCAAATTCTTCCTCTCTTCGGGCAATCATTTGATTCAGAGTCTCGTCATCAGGGACTTCATCTTCTTCCTGGACACAGGAACAGAGAAATTCATCAGTTGAAGGGTTGACTTACCAAACAATCTCTGGTTAGTCAAATCAGCAGAAAAAACCATAAGTTCTCTCTATTACAGTGAATCATAATTTTAAAAAAATGGAGATAAGCAACCATTTAGATAGATATATTATCATTTCCTTACATCATAGTTTAATAATCCATCCAAACACAAACACATATTTATTATTACTGATATTGATATTTCTATAATTCACTTCCATTTTAGGTAAAAAAATTCCTGATTTAGTAATTGTTCTTCAAGGCCTTACTAAAATGGAAATTTGTGAGTAGGCATAGGATTGATTGTTAACTATGAATCAAGTGCTGACCCCAAACAGTCCAGATTAGAATATGTAAATTTATGTTTTAAATTCATCATTCATAATAGGGACCAGAGGTGTAGACCTAGTAGTTTAAACATGATCCCAGAAGAAGATCAGAGGAGATATCTGGCATTTCATAACTTTACAAGCTCTGGACAAAGGAAAGGTACTACTTCTGATGCCTTTAAATGGAGAAAGTGTCTAAAATATCTCCTGAACAAATAAATGAATTAAAAAGACCCATAAGGTATTTAAACAAAGTACAGAAAAAAATATAATTGGAGGACAAAACCCAAAATGTTATATATTGGTACAATCTGGACTCTTTTCCCAGTATAATACTGAAACTGCTCTTTCAAATGTCACCAATAACACAATCATTAAATGCCAAAGCCTTTTTTCAATCATTATCCTCTCAAACTTATGGGAAACTTGGGGTACTAAAGAAAACATTCTGCTGTGAGTTTTCTCTTCTCTTGACTTTAAAGATACTACATTCAGTTCCCTTTCCCATTTCTGGAACTGCTCTTTCTCTGTCTCCCATTTAACTCTATGTAGCTTTCTCAGAACCTTAAGGCATCTATTACCCTCTTCTCTGTACATCTGTATAAACACATTATTTATAACCTAACATGTAGATAGATATCTAGCCTTATAGGATTGCATATAGATCATTTACATTGTATGCATACATACACACAAAAATATGTATGGTATGTGTGTGTGTTGAGTATTATATTATTTATATGTATTTAATAGTTAACACTGATATAGTATTTACTGTGTGCCAGGCACTGGGTTAAGTACTTTACAGTTATTACTTCGTTTGGTCCTTGCAACAATTCTGGGAGGTAGAAGCTACTTATCTTAAGGCAGATGCTTACCCTCATTTTACAGATGAAGAAACTGAGGCAAACAAAAGTGAAGTGACTTGACCGTGAGTCACACAGCTTGTAAGTATGTGAGGCCAAATTTGAACTTAGGTCTTCCTGACTCCAGGTCTAGCTCTCTAAGCCCTGAGCCACCTAGCTGCCATATATAGGTATAAATCTATATTTACATATATATCTGTGTGTATGCCATATGTGTGCATGTATGTATACATATGTGTATAGATCCATATAGAATTTATTATTTTTATTGAGAGTTACATTTATTTACACATTTATTAAGAGAGTTACTAAATAAACTGCTTGGTGAGATGTTAGGAGAAAAGCCAATACAGAGGAGACTGGGGAAAGCTTCATGGAAGATGTAGCACTGACTTAGGCTTTAAAGGATGGGGAGTGATTCAACAGGCAGAGTGCAGAAAAGGATAGTGAGGGGTAGAGAACATAATAAGCCAAAGCCCATAGGCAGGGCAGTCAAGGGCATGGCAGGAGGATCAGTCTGAAGAGACAGATGATGAATGGGCTGAGGAGGATGCTAGGGCAATAGCAGCTGGCACTGTGCACCTGGAGGAGGAAAGTCCAAGAAGGGAACATCCAAGGGAAAAGAGAGGAACGCATCAAAGAGAACCCAGGCTTCAGCTGTGCATCTGAACATGCACATGTGTGTGGACAAGCAGGTTTTCCTCTGTTTAGCTCTGAAAGTCCTTCCCAACCTTTTTAAATGTCTCTGATATCACCTCACACCTAGCAGATTGGCTAACATGATAGCAAAGGAAAGTAATGAATGCTGGAGGGGATGTGGCAAAGTAGGGACATTAATTCATTGCTGGTGGAGGTGAACTGATCCAACCATTCTGGAGGGCAATTTGGAACTATGCCCAAAGGACGATAAAAGAATGTCTACCCTTTGATCCAGCCATAGCACTGCTTGGTTTGTACCCCAAAGAGATAATGGACAAAAAGACTTGTACAAAAATATTCATAGCTGTGCTCTTTGTGGTGGCCAAAAATTGGAAAACGAGGGGATGCCCTTCAATTGGGGAATGGCTGAACAAATTGTGTTATATGTTGGTGATGGAATACTATTGTGCAAAAAGGAATAATAAAGTGGAGGAATTCCATGGAGACTGGAATGACCTCCAGGAAGTGATGCAGAGCGAGAGGAGCAGAAACAGGAAAACATTGTACACAGAGACTAATACATTGTGGTACAATTGAAGGTGATGGACTTCTCTATTAGCAGTATAATGTCCCTGAACAATCTGCAGGGATCTAGGAGAAAAAACACTATTCATAAGCAGAGGACAAACTGTGGGAGTGGAAACAGTGGTTGAGGGGACATGACAGAGGAGAGACTCTAAACGAACACTCTAATGCAAATACTAAAAACATGACAATGGGTTCAAATCAAGAACACATGTGATACCCAGTGGAATCACCTGTCAGCTATGGGGGGTGGGAGGGAGGAAAAGAAAATGATCTTTATCCTTAATGAATAATGCTTGGAAATGATCAAATAAAATATGATTAAAAATGTCTCTGAAATAGGCAATTCTTTCATTTTCACTTAACCCCCTTAAACATGATAATGAATATCTGTTTCAATTAAAAACAAAAACAAAAACAAATGTGATGAGAAAATTCCCTTTACTAATGTTGATCAGAAACTGCCCTGCAGTTCAGAGTTGCTTGGGTGTGCTGTGATAGGGTAAGGGACTTTCCAGGTGATTGTATGTCAAAGTAGAACTTGAACCCAGATCTACCAACTCTGCTGCCAGCCCTAAACCTATTTGGCAACACTGCCTCTCATTTCAAACAACGACTAAAACAAAATTCTGTTGATAAAAGTATGGGTAAAAAATATGAGCCATGTTGCAAAAAACAAAAGAAAAACAATTAAGAAGGAAAAAAAAAGTATGGAGAGCATTCAAAAGTTAAGCTTCCAATCCATTCCAGTAAGGGGAAATTTCAATATATCTGTGAAGATTAAAAAATATAGAGGAAACAATAGAATGTCAACTAACCAGCCACCTCGAGTATGCTCAGAACGAGATGGTTTAAAAAGACTATTGCTTTAACGGAGGCCTCGAAACAAAGGAATCAAGCCAGTGCCTCCAGTGGAATGATCTTTGGGGCTTATTTTCACATTGGCCTGCAATTCAATGAGCTTAAACATGAACTTGCATACAATAAAGGCGTATTGAACGGGAATGGGCTGGAACTCCTGCTAGACATGGCTGCTCGTGCTTGACGTAAGGCTCCAGGCAAAGAGGAAGCTCTCCTTCCCCATTTTCTCACTGGCCAGAGCAGACATTCTACTCGCAAGTTATCAACGTCCGAGAATCACGTTGGAATCTCCCCATCCTCTACATCCCCAAAACAAAAGTTACAAAGCTCTCACGAGTGTCTGAATGTGGCGAAGGAAAGGGAACAGGCATTTATTAGCGCCTTTTATTTACCAGGCAATGTGCTAAGCACTTTTAAAATGTCCACATAAAAACTCAGTGATTAGGACTTGTCATCGTTTCCTTGTGGCGAGAGGCAGCTGGTAAAACGCGATGGCAATCTGAGAAGGAATCAGGAGCCCTGGATTTGAATCCTGATTCGGCTCCTTATTGAATGGGGAAGTCCGACCATGGGGAACGGGGGAGGGGAACCCCTTCAGCTCTGGAACCATCCCTTCCGGGTCCGCAGTGCCTTGAACTCGGCAGCCTTCGCTATGCTTCACTTCCACTGTGGTTATCTTCTGAGCTGTCACGATTGCATGTCTTCTTCAGGGAACTAAAGCTAGTTCACTTCTGCTGAACGGATATGAAAGCTCCCTCCTAAATCCTCAGTGGCTCACATTTTTAGGATGTTTTTAAAGTTCAATTCAGTGAGCATTTATTAAGTACCTATCCTATACAGCTACAACCTCCCTCAGGTTTACATACCTCCCATGGTTGTAGTGCTTTGTAAAATCAATAGCCAAAAGGAGAGGCACTGTAGCATAAAGGGCAGAGAACTAGGCAACGGGACCAGAATACCTGGGTTCAAGTCCCACCTCTGATGCTTCTGGTACCCGTCCTCTGGGGGATTTTTTCCAACTTATCCTATATATACATATCTATAGATTATAAATATTTATCTCTAGGTATATACAGGTTATAGATACATTTCTATAGATTATGGATACATACCCATATCTAGATACTGTATATGTATCTATATATGTTGTTTGTACATAGTTGCTTTCTTGTTGTATATCTTTGATGACTCTCCTACAGAGAAGGGGCAATTTTACCTTTCTTCAAGTCCCTAGTGCTCAGCACACAGTAGGTACTTAATAAATGTTGACTGACTGACCAACCACCTTTCAATCTTCTGGGCAAATCTCTAAGTTGAAGAGAAGGTGCCAAGTTGAACATAAACAGAGGAGCACCCAGAGATCCTTTTTTAGGGAACTTACAGGTCCAGTCCCTATCCCTTCTTCTTGTTGTGGAGTCATTTTCAGTTATGTCTGATTCTCTGTGATGACCCCCCCTTCTCAATTTGGGTTTTTCTTGGCAAAGATACCAGAGTGGTTTGTCATTTCCTTTTCTAGCTCATTTTATAGATAAGGACATTGAAGCAAATGGAGTTAAGTAACTTTCCCAGAGTCCTACAGCTAGCAAATGTCTGAGGCCATATTTGAACTCACAAAGATAAGTCTTCCTGACTTCAGGTTCATCACTCTATTGTTTGCACCACTTAGATGTCCCTCCATCCATTGCTATAGTCATATCTGAATGTGTTATGTTATAGAACATTAATTCCATTTCTTTCTTTTTAGTATGCAACTAAATAAACTAAATAATCAAACTTAAAAAAAACCCAAACACCTGATAACCTGACGACTAACTCTACCACAAAACTTCTACTTTTCAAACACTAAAGTTGTTTCCTACATTCTTGTAATAAAA
Organism: Monodelphis domestica; assembly: GCF_027887165.1. Taxonomy (NCBI): domain Eukaryota; kingdom Metazoa; phylum Chordata; class Mammalia; order Didelphimorphia; family Didelphidae; genus Monodelphis; species Monodelphis domestica. Next base: position 192,526,673 of record NC_077233.1, read on the forward strand.
ATGGGCAATGCCTCTATCTCTTTGATTCAATTGCACTTCCACTAAGAAAAACCAAAAGCTGAAAAGGCAAAATTTGTACTCTAGGTTCGAGGTGAAAGGATTCTCTATCTTATAAAAGGACTTCAACTTCAGGAGCTATCTGATTTTGGAGCTAGAAGAAGAACTAGAGATTATCTTGTCAATTGAGGCCCCAAAGGGAAGTGAATTGCTCAACATTTCACTGGTCAAAAGCAGAAAATGTGGAATGTGAAACCCAAAGTCTCCAACTCCATGCTGTGTTCTTTTTGCTATTACAAGGACATTTAAAATATAATTTAATTGAAAAACATTAATTTTATGTCACACTACAATATATATCTACTATACAGTACAGCATCTTAGGCAAAACTCCTTCCCAAATGTAGGGTATCCCAAAATCTCAATGTCATTTTGAGCTTTAAGGGCTTAAAACTATACTGAGACCTTTGGGAAAACAGTAATAAGGGACCCAGGCGTAGAGCATGCTCAATCTGTGTTCCCTTATAGGAAGCTACAAGGAGGTTTGAAATGTCGACTTCTGGAAACATGTGAAAGTGCACAATGGGAAGTTTTGTTTTCGACTTTGGAGCATAAGCAGGTCTTTAAGGGAGTTTGGTCATTTTTGGATCTATGCACCTATGTAACCAAACCTCATTCTCTATCTCCATCTCTATACATACATATACACAAATATGCTAGGTGGCAAAGTGGATAGAATACCAAGTCTGAAATCAGGAAGACTCACCTTCCGGGATTCAAATCTGTCCTCACACTCTACAGATGTGACTCTGGGAAACTGTTTGCCTCACCTTCGTCATCTGTGAAATGAGTTGTAGAAGGAAATGGCAAACCATTCCAGTATCTTTGCCAAGAAAACTCCAAATTGGGGGAAGGTGTTAGTGTCAGACATGACTGAAAAAAGGGGCTGAATTGCATATATATGTAAATATATATGCATGCACACCCATATAATAATAGCACAGATCTATAGAACACAATACGTAGTCCAATATTTCTTTTAACAGAGAATATTCATGACTTTGTTAAATATATCATTAATATAGTATACTGTGATTTATGTTTCTAGCAGCAAATAGAATGTTATACTCCCCAGCATGATGCTTTGCCCACAATTTGTGCTGAAAGGAAGCTCTGAGTTTGGCTACCATAGTGAGGGCAATATGTCACTTTTCTTCTCACTCTTCAGTTAGATGACCATGTGCTCACTTGGGGCAGTAGCTCCCAGTGTCCATTTTGGAGGTCACTGAACTAGACAAATGCTGAACAATCTCTGCCAAAAGCAGGGCAATTAACAACTTCTTGACTTGCCTTAATGATAATTTTATCCTTCATAAGGTGAAGAAATCCCCAAGAGGAAATTCTATTTTGAATCAGATCCTCATCAACAAAAAGAAGCTGGTTTCTAGGGTAGAAATGGGACAATGGGTGAAACCAATGACTATTGTGAAATTTATTAGAGAAGAGAAGACTGGGAAATTATGACATGCACCCTAGATATCACGAGAACACACTTTGAAAAACTCAAAGAATATGTAGGATGCTGGGTACTAATATCTGATAATCAGCCCAGGAAAGAAAGGAAGTCCTCAAGAATGAAGTTCTGGGGGCAGGGGGCAGCTAGGTGGCTCAGTGGATTAAGAGCCAGGTCTGGAGATGGGAGTTTCTGGGTTCAAATCTGGCCTTAGATACTTCCTAGCTGTGTGATCCTGAACAAGTCACTTAACCCCATTTGCCTAGCCCTTCCCATTCTTTTGCCTTGCAATCAATACACTGTATTTTTTTTAAAGAATGAAATTCTGAAGGTACCAAGAAACATACAAGTCATTAGCCAACTTAGATTTCTTAAAGACATATAATGTAGATTTGATTACAATAAGACAATCTAGTTCTCTCTCTATTCACTGTGCCACCTAGGTACCCAGAAGTATGGTATAGTCTCTTAAGAAGAATGTCACATGAGCTGAGGCTGTCAAGGGAAGCTAAAATTAGAAAAAAACGATTTAAAAAAAAACTGGGGAAAATAAGAGGAGCAACAAAAGAGTGGATGGGACTATTGATAATGAATAAAGCTGTTTGACTTATCTTTGTTTAATAATAGCTAGCATTTATGTAGCATTTTAAGGTTTGCAAAGTGCTTAATAAATATTTTATTTTATCCTCACAACAACCTTGGGAGGTAGAGTCTATTATTATTATCATTTTATAGATGAGGAAACTGAAGCAAACAATGTTTAAGTGATTTGTCTAGGGGCATATAGCCAGTAAGTATCTGAAACCACATTTGAACTCAGGTCTTGCTGACTCCAGTTCTGGTATTCTAGACACTGTAGCAACTAGTTGTCTCATTCCTTTTTTCAGGTCATGAAGAATGATTCAGGTCAGAAACTGAACAAAATGGAAAATAGGAAGAGATATTCAAGGTATGTGTGGATAAGAAGGCAATTAGTTGCCACTGATGCACTCAAGGTACCAGATTCAGACCCATTACATCCTAGGGCAGCAAAAACCTTGGGAGATATACATGCTGAGTTAATGTCAATGTCGTCTGAAAAATTGTGGTGAATAAAGAAGTTATTATGGAACTCGGGAAGCATAAATGTGGTTTAGATATTCAAAATGGTGGAGAATATGTAATCAGGAAATCATAGACTAATGAAAATGTCTAATGTTTCAGAAAAACAAATCTTAAAGAAATGGTTGTGAATATTTAGAAAAGTTAATCACAACCTCATGCATGAGAACTTCCCTTTTTACAGGGTTACTAAGATAGGCTATCTAGAGTTCAGGAAGTCATTTGACAAGAGTAGTAAGCTAAAGGCTAATACAATTAGGTGGATTTGGAACTGGTTGAATGACAGACTCCCAAAGGACTCATTAATGGATTCATGACAGACTGGAAATGTTAGTGGAGGGTACCCTAGGGAGCTGTGCTTTTAGCCATGTTTTTCTCAATGATTTGGACAAAGGCAACAGATTGAATGTTTATCAAAATTTCAGAACATGAAATTCTGAGAGGGACAGTTGAATCACTTGTTGACAAGATTTGTTGACTCTTCATTTTCCACTGTCTGTTCTGCTTGGCTTCCACTCCATGGACATCTTCATGGAGATCATTTCAGTTTTGATGTTTAACAACCTTCTCAGTGCTTTCAATGATCTCTCCCCTCAATTAGTCAGCTAGGCAGTGGAACAACAAAAAAACTCCTATAGCCTCTCTTTAGAGAAGGCTCAGAATTTTTCCAGCCATCCCTTCATTTCCCATCAGCTGCTCTGCTTGGTTTCAACTCCACAAACACCTTGACCCTCTGGACCCAGTACCTGATGGCACCTCCCTCATCCCCTTTTTCAGCTTCTTTTGGTGTATTATCTTCCCTTCATTAGATGATAAGCTCTTCAAGGGCAAGGACCATCTTTCTTTTCTTTTCTTTAAACATATAATCCCTGGCACTGAGCCTGAGCAGATGCTTCATAAAAGTTTACTGCCTACTAACTATTAACAGTCAAGGCTCAAAATGACCTTGCTGAGCTATACCACTTTACCTAATTGATTAAGATTTAATTTAATGGGAATAAATCCTGTACTTGGGTTCAAAAAGCAAGCTCACAAGTAATAGAAAGGATGAAGCAAGGCTAAGAGCGCAGTTCATCAGAAAACAATCCTGGAGTTTTAGTTGACTGTAAGGTCAACATGAATCAACAGGGTGGCAGGACACCCAAGACAGCTTAGGCTGCAGTAAGAGACACAAAGTAGTGGCCAGCCTCAGAGAAGCCAGAGTGGCACTGAACTCTGTCCTGTTCATTCAGTTCTGCGTGGCTCATTTATGAAGAACCCAATACCCTTAAAAGAGTTTAGAAAAGGGCAGCCAGGTGATGAAAGGCCATTTATTGACTCGAGGAGGCTCAGCTGAAGGAGCTGAAGATGTTTAGCTGGAGGAAGATGATGCTATATTGTCATCGTTCACTTGTGCCTGACTCTTTGTGAGCCTATTTTGGGTTTTCTTGCTAAAGACACTGGTTGGCTTGCCATTTCCTTCCTGAGTTTATTTGATGGATGAGGAAACTTGAAGCAAACAGGCTTCAGTGACCTGCCCAGAGTCACACAGCTAGTAAACGTCTGAGGCTGGATTTGTACTCAGAAAGAGGAGTATTCCAGACTCCAAGCCCAGCACTGTATCCACTGCGCCACCTAGCTGCCCCCAATGAGAGGTAAAATCAGAAGGCAGGAGAGGTATTCAACTTGTTCTGCTGGGTCCCAAAGGATAGAAAGAAGAGAAATCAGTGGAAGTTACAAAGAGGGAAACTGGCCACGGTTTGAAATGAGGAAGAGAAGAAGGATGGAATCTTCCTGGCAAGAGAATGAGTTCTCATTCATTGGAAACCTTTAGGCAAAGAACCTGACCGCTTTTAAGATTGATTGTAAGGTAAATTCTTGCCCAGGTAGGGAGTGACCTGGACAACTTTTGAGACCTTTAGACCTTTTTTTCAGTTGAATTAGCTGATGAAGTGAATTACTCAGCCTTTGAATTTATAGTGTATGGCACAGGTTGGCTCTTGTGGAATAATGAAAAAAGGAAGTTTCAGGAATTATTTACTAAGTAGAGGTGAATCTAAAGATTGTAAAACATATTGCATTCTATTATTCACCTATTAAAGTTCTTTTAGGTTCTAATAGTCAGTTCCATCTATTATTTTTATTTAGCAATGATCAAAATAGAGGATTCTTTCACTAGTGCTCTATTGGATCAGAGACTTTTGGGAGAAGAGCATTGGGTTTGCTCTTTCTATTTAAGGAAGAGAAAAACCTGTTATGAAATATGTGCCTTCAAAGCAGTATGCAAAGGGTTTGTGTTGTCAGGATGAAATCCTCTTTTGATAGAAGGTAGGCAATTTTCTTGAAATACTATCTTGGGCTACGGGTCTTAAGGAGATATAGCACCTAGATTGCCAGGGTAGAGAAAGCCTTCAAATGCTCCTTTCTGCAAGTGTTTCTGTTTTTAAAGTAGCATTATTTTGGTGGCAGGTGACCTGCTTTGCAGTTTCCCAGCTGGCCTCCAGGAGGCAGCATCCTGAGAGATTTACAAAATGTGCTGTACTATTCCATCAGTCTGAATTAGGTGAAATTTAAATTAAAGGTTAATCGGCCAAGTCCAGAAATTGTTCTCTTCCTAAGGTAATGGTGAATTTTAATAAACAAACTGGATACTTTTCAAACCTTTGCACTTAGAACACAAAACTGCAGCTGCTTTAATCTTTCTTAATTAACCCCAACCCTAGAATATATTTTAAAGATAAAAAAATTGTTTCTGTAAAGATGGAAAGTCACTGTTTAATTTCACGAAGAATACTTTGTCTATAGTTTCAGTACCTCGTTTTCTTCTTCATGCTCCAATATGGCCTGCAGAAAAGCCCTCCTCTCGTGGCTCGAAGATTTCTGATCAAACATGCCTGCTTGGATAACTTTCTGGTCCACATTCAATTTGTATTTTGCTGCTGCGAGAATCTTTTCCTCGACACTGTTTACAGTGCAGAGTCTAAGCACCCGGACTTCGTTCTGCTGGCCAATCCGGTGAGCTCGATCTTGGGCCTGCAAATCCTGTTCGAGACAACAATATGCCATGTTATATCCGTCTCTCTGTCTCCTCAACAAATGAACTGAAATATGATATGTAACTTCTATTTATTTCAACACAAAGGAAAAATACGGCAATATTGACTTTTGAAAATGTGCCCCAAATACCTAGTGGTCCCTGGCATGTGAAAAAATCACAGTAATGACTTTTGACATTGACATTGACAATGACCATCTCCCTGGTTCAAGAAGACAGGACAGAGGAAATTTAGATATAAGCTGTACAAGTCCAAACTGAAATAGATGCTGGGCTTAGAAAGCAGGGCTCTCCAGACACACACTGATGGATCTTTATCTCCATGAACTGCTAGCAGTTTGTAGACTGAGAGCTGAAAGAGCCCTTGTGGACAATTCAGTGCAAGCACCTAATTTTCATATTTGGAAAGTGAGACCCAAATATTAATCGACTTGCCTATCTAGGCCACCCAGGGCTGCAAACGCAACCTAGATCTTTGACTCCAGATCCAGGCGTCTTTCAAGAAGAGCATGCTGCCTCATGCTGCTTCATTGGGTCTGAACTGAGGACTTCAGATCATGCAATAAGATGTATAAACTAGCTGTACTACAGCGTGAAGTTCTGAATGGGACAGGCACGTACCGAAAAGATCCTGATAGCAAGTATTTTCTGACGATCAGCTCTCCCAGCTGTTATCCTAGGACATTTGTACTTACACTCATATTGACCATATTATTTCTACCTCTGGTAGAACATGAGAGGAGGAGGAAAATAGTTGAGGATGAAGATGATGTAAAAACAAAAGATATCAACAAGACTTTTTAACCAATTGACAAGAAAGTGCGTGCTAAAAGGTGTCAACTGGAAACACCTTCATTAATAAAGGTGCTATTGTACTGAGCAGTCAGTTCTTATGTTACAGTTATAAATAACTAAGAGATTTAAACTAGATGAGAAGCATTTTGTGCAACACCTGTGGCAAAAGGAAATTAATTCCTAAGTTTCGAGAATACACTGCCACAACTGTGCGAAGGAAAGCCCCAGCTTTTAAAATCAGAACTTTGAGAATTTTGAGAGAGTTTGTTAGGTTTTACTGGTAAACAACAAAGTCTTCTGCATTTTGCCAAAGAAGATGAAGAGCCTGCTGAGGCTATTTCTGATTTAGGGTCTTTAATTAAGCAAAACCGTTTTCATAAGATTATTTGAACATGTGAATATAAATACAATGGTGCTGAAGCACAAACACAGTTGGTGTACAATCACATTTTAATTACTTTGCTAAAGGGTATATTGGAATACAAATGTAGGGGGGAAATCCTTTACTTTTAGCAAATATTTCGGTCTTTGCTATCATTATCAATTCTTTTAACAGGACTCCCAGCCATCAGCGCTAGGTCTAATTTCAGGGTCTCCCCTTTCCTTCCTGTCCACTCGAGGATGCTAATAAATTGTTAAAGGGTTAAAATGCAGGCAGCAAAAGAGGAGAGCTGCAAAGGCGGCTGTGAGTAATCCACAAACTGGCTAATTAGCTCCTGAATAACTAAGAGTTGGCTGCAATTGCCTTTTAGTCTTTGTGAAAGAACTAGGACTATTTACTCCCTCATGAAACATTTGCCAAGTGCACATTTTATGACCAGCACTTATTTACTCTGGAAAATAAGGCAGAAGAATAGGGAGTTGGCTTATCATTACAGTATGCGGAACTTAAACCAGACTCAGGGAAGACTTTCTGGCAGAGAAAATTTGTTAAACATTATAATGAGTAATCTGAGAGTCTAGCAATAGGATGGTCATACCTGTCTGAATCGGCGTTGCCTCAAGGTAATGGGATGGAGCAGATAGAGGCTGCTTTTTTAAGGTCCCCCTTTAGATCATGCATCCTATGAAATCTGTGCATTTCATATATTTTTTAAAAGATTAAATTAATATATTTGAAATAGCCCCAATTTTAAAATAATGTACATAAATTGATCCTGTCAACAACAGCAGAGTTCATAGAAACTTTGCTGTCCTTGAATCTGCTGCTAGGAAAGTTTGCCCAGTCAATTTTTCTGAGTAGCTTAATTTTGCTACTATACGCTCATTCCTCATTGAAAGTCACTCTTGCCACCATTCACAAATAAGCTATAATTTTTATTAGCCATGGCAAGATGCCTATTGAATTTAAAGGTAAAATACCATTCATCAGTACCACTACATTAATTAAGCTCTGCAAAAACATTTTTAAACTAACAAAAAGCAAGGCAACCATGATTACTGGTGTTGCAGCTGGATACAAAGAATTTAGGTGACCACATCTACTCTGAGTGACATCAGAGAAACAGCTAAAACGAACCTGCCATCGTAGCCAGCAGTAAACTGGATGAAGTACAATATTTGGTCCCAATCACTGACTCATTCACTGCCTATATGTTATTTTCATTAACTTGAAGCTAACATGCAGTAAACAGTCAATGTTTGGATTCTAGTTCATTGCTCCGATTTTTCTTTTTGGATCTTGCTCACCAAGACCTCAGCCATGAAATTTTAGTAGCACTAAACATCGGTATAGAGACTCTCCAACATCTTTTCCCATGGTAAAACACTGTTTTGAGTAATTGATTTTAGTTGGCTCCAAAGACCTGATCTAGTATTCCAAACTGGTTAGACAGAGATGTTTATTTAAAAAGGTAAAATCCAATGAACCCTACTCATTCTTCTCCAGGATCACAAAAAAGTAAGGGAAGAGAGCCACAGGGTCAGCACTAAGCATGTTGCCTGCCCACAGCAGGTCCCTAATAAATGTTTATTAACTATCCAAATTAAAAGGGTAGCAATTAAGAAGCTATAACTTTGAGAGGTGAGGTGAGCTCAAGTAATAGCAAATTGGTCTGCATCTAAAATGGTAGCAATCCAAAAACATTCTTAAAATTTATACCTACTATTACCTTTTAAAATATTCTTCACTGTATGTCAAAGAATCTTTTTGTTGAGGAAGGCTTTCTGATGCTTTCACATATTTTAAAATTTATTTTAGAATCATCAAGTTAAATGTAACAAATCAAAATTGCAGTGCAGTTATCCTACTAAAAATAGCAACCATCACCCTACCCCAACTTGCCCCCCAAATAAAGGTGATGACTTTAATCCTTAGATTAAATTACCTGGGACAAAAATTAGGTACTATATTTTCAAAAATGGAGCTTTCAAGATTGTTTCGATGATTTTTCTAAACAAATCACCAAGCAGGATTTCATAAATCAGAGAGCATACTTTGGCAAGGAAGATACCAAGGAAAGGATGTTAAGGCTAAGGAGGAGCAGTGATGATGTATCTCTGACTTGGTTCTTTAAAGATTATCCATGCCACCAGGAACCAGAGCTCCAAGGTGTCACCTCTAGAAGATGATCTAGCTATCTGTTGGGCGCTTTCACTTTTGGAAAAAGAGTCTCTCTGCTTTTTTTCTTCCCATTTTGTCCTATAGAGACAACAGCTACGACTAATCTTTTCTCTAGGCTGCTCCCTTCATGGATGCTGAAACAATGAAATGAGTCCAAAAAAACATGCCCACCTGGTGAGGATTCCAATCACTATCAAAGATGACAACAGTATCAGCTGCCTGAAGGTTCAGGCCCAGGCCCCCTGCTCGGGTACTCAGCAAGAAAATGAAAAACTGTGAACCAGGCTCGTTGAACTTCTTCAGCAAGGCAGCACGATCTTCTGATTTTGTGGTACCTGATGGAGAATGGAAGGAGAGAGAAGGAAGAGGAATTTTCCAATTGAGTAAAGCTTGAAAAATAAAACAAAACAAATTATACCTATCTCCTTTGGCTGAAATACTCATTTCAAATGACAGAATCTCAGTTAGAAAGTAAATCAAAAGCCATCTAGATCAACCTATATGTGAACAAGAATATTCTCTACCACATACCCCACAAGAATCCTTTCTTTGTTTCTCCACAGAGTAGAAGCACAGTGCCTGGCACACAGGAGTCACTTAATAAATTCATAAATAAATAATTTCCTTACTTGATGATCTATCATTTGCTTGAATACCTCCAGTGAAGATGATCTCATTATCTCCCAAGGTGGTTCTTTCTATTTGGGATTGCTCTGCCTGTTATCCTTATATCAAGTCTAAATTTGCCTCTTTGCAATATCTACCCCATTTTCTTATCTCTGCCTTCTAAGGTGAGTCATCATTGGGTCTATGGCCCACAGGGGCCCTTCAGATACTTGAAAACAACTTTTTCTCTGCTTTCTCATCTCTGGGATTTGTTGTTCACTTATTTTTATTCATGATGACTCTTTGTGATCCCATTTGGAATTTTCTTGGCAAAGATGCTGAAGTGGTTTTCCATTTCCTTCTCCAGCTCATTTTATAGATGAGGAAACTGAGACTAGCAGGGTTAAGTGACTTGCTCAGGGTCATACAGCTAGTGTCTGAGGTCATAGTTGAAGTCAGGAAGAGATGAATCTTCCTGACTCCAGGCTCCATTCATTGTACCATCTAGCTGCCTTTTATCTAAAATAGGTATTCCAAATTCCTTCAACCTATCTTTACATGGCATAGCTCCCAGGAATTTACCATTATGGTCCCTCTCCCTGTAAACCTCAAAATTTCTCAGACTTATGAATGTTAGGGGTTTCCCCCATTGGGGAATCTTCTACTTAAAAAAATTCCCTAGCAGATGGTGAGAACTCTACTTGAGTGTGGGGGCTCCTAGCTATGGGAGTGTCCCTGCTCCACCCTACTTAAGACTGCTTAACAATGAAAGTACTTTGATCCATGCTTATGTAAGGGACAGGAAGTTCTTTGAGTCATGACTGTTTTAGAATTGATACAATGGGATACTAAGTACCTATAAAGGTGGGGCAACTTGTAAATTACTTAAACCTAAAAGGGTGATAACTTATTCAGAGGTTTTTTCTTAATGAAATTTGTTGACACAGCAGCATTTTCTCCTGACTTACTAAAGAGATTAAAACTACTCAGCTGTGAATTCAAAATGGGTGGTCCTTTAGAAACATCTACAGTGATTGGTAGATTTCTGTAAGGACTTAGGGGAGGTGATAGAGGAGATTTTGCCCTTAAAAAAAGGAGCTCAGAGAAGAGCAAGGAAAAAAAGGATCTCGATTTCTGACTCTCATTCTGAAGGAGAGCTCCTTGAGGAGCTCCTCTGAGGAGCTCTGTCCCTCTGGGGTAGGAGCTCTGGAGGCTCTTGAGAGAGGCCCTTTGAAACAATCTCTGGCTGGAAGACTCTTTGAAGAAGGACGCTGGCCTGGTGTCACCAGTATCCTTGTTTAGTCAGACCTTGTGGTGAGTGTTAAAAAAAAACAAACTGACTGATTTCTCTTTTAAGACTCAGGTCTAGGCCATATTGGCTTGAGGCCCTTCATACTTATTCCTTTCTTACTCTCTCTCTCTTTCTTTGATTATTCATTGTATTGTTAATTAAAATCTCTATAAAACCCAATTGACTTAGGTATTGGAATAATTGGGAATATTTCCCTGACGACCAATTTATATTTGATTTTAAACCCAAGACACTGAGGTGAAACATATTTCTGCGGTTAAATTTACTCACCCTCTCTTATATCTATCACAATTTATATCTTCCACTATTTTAATCACTACAGTTTAAGACCTCAACCATTTTAAATCTCACATCCCCTAGATATTCTCTAGCTAACTAAATTTCCTTCCCAAAATGTGGTACCCCAAACTGAACATAATTCTTCAGATATGGATTGATTAGGACAGAGTACAGCAGCATTACTCCCTCCTAAAAGCTAAATAAAATCCCTTCTTTTATCTTGTATTACCAATATAGTCAATATTTTCTAAAGCAAGTATATTAAAATATATATAGGAAAAATACTTCAGTCACCTAAGTTCAAATTTTACTTTGATAATAGCTTTGTGTACTTAGAAAAGTCATTTGTCTTTAAGACTCAAATAAGTATCTATGATTTATTTAATGTGGATGGAATGTAATTTGCTCATAGATTTGCAGATCCATGAAATGTCAAAAAATGTCAAGGGTGGAAGGTAGAGGAAGGGAATTCTGGGGTGGGAGGAGGGAACAAGTAATTGCCTTTTCTCCCAGAAACCCCGTGAGATCAGTAGTATGAGCATTAAAATCCCCATTTTAGAGATTAGGACATGCAGGTTCTGACAGGTTAAGCCTGGTGTAACTCAGCAGATAAAGAGACTGAAATGAAACCTGAACTTGTGCCTCCCCTGATTTTGGTTTAAAGAACATTTCCCAGCCTCTCGGGCTCTTATACTTACAGTGTACTACCTACAGTCAAGAAAAAAGTATGTAAGTTAAAGCATTTCTAAGGCAAATCTTATTTCCCAACTTGGAAAAAAATCACAAGTGCCGTGTTCCTAAAATTTTGAGGCAGAATTGTCTTCCACCTATGTATGAGCATTTTTGAATAGGAAAGAAAAGATAGTCTAGGTAATAAGAAGAAATTATTGTGAGTTATATGAGAGTACACAGTTTCCTTTATAAACACTGCTAATTACAGTCAAGGAAGAGATGAAGGAATAAAATAGTAAAAGACTAAAACTTAAAGAATCAAGTTACCATCAAAGTCAAGATCACAACTAGGGTGAGATCACAATTAGTTGCTTATTATTTCTGTTCTCATTATTGATTAAAAATTAAAGGTATCTTGAAAAAGAAGATTCTAAACATTATTTTCAATGAGGAAAAACTTAAAACATGAATTCTCACTTGCATCCAAATTTCAGTTTACCATCTGTAAAACAGTAAATATTTAAACACAAGGGCTCACTAGCACAATGCTTGGTATATAATAGGAATGTAATAAAATGTTTATTTATTGATTAATTGAACTATAATTCAAACCCTTTAATTATAAATTCCAAAGAGTTACCTAAATTCACTGGTGGTGGTACTTGGTTATCTTAAAATAATTGGAGTATCTTTTTAGTATTTAATTATTTAATTAGTATTAAAAGTGTTTGGGGCAGTGTTATTGGCTTCCTAAAAGGGGGTTAAGGGTGCAAGATGTAATTTTAAAAGATTCTTTGCAGTAGCTTAAGTGTGTTTCCCATAATTTATCCAGATATGCTAACCAATAGTAATAATTATACAAAGCATACAAATTAGCACTTCCCTTATTTAGCTATGGCATCAAAGTTAATGAAAGACCATCAGAGCCAAAGATAGAATAGCCAATTTTAATATTACATTGTATACATTCATTCATTCAATAAACATGTATAAAAATCTGCCATGTGTCAGCCCTGAGCTAAGCACTGGTTTTAAAATATTACATATTTGTGTGTGTGTGTGTGTGTGTGTGTGTGTGTGTGTGTGTGTGTGTTTACAAACACACACAAAGTCTTAGAGATGATGACATCTGTTTTCTGGAAGCAGAAATGAAAAACTTTGCAGCTGTGTGGGTGTAAGGGCCAAGAGTTCACCTGGCATGTATTAGAATAAAATCTTGAATAACTGAGAAATTATGGCATGAATAAAATACAACCAGATTCTTCTACCAAAGTCACCTGTAGGTTCATGTAACATAAGAATTGAAAAATTAAAAGAAATCACAAAACTTACTACCTTGTATCAATCAGCAGAAGCAAAGAGTTCAATCATATTTTATGATGGACATTATTAGGATGAAGCTTTGATTGTAAAAACTAGAAAAAATATTATTTAACTTCTCATAATGCAGAGCCAGAGCATCTCATTGTGAGGCTCAGGTTAGGTACCCTTGACAAATGCAGATGACGGCAAAGCATTATAAATTGGTATCTTTGGTGATAATCAACTCATCTCTATCCTTTTCAGAGGCGAACCAGTTATTCTATAAGGATGTCATCCAGACCTAATTACTTGTTATAGATAGCATAGGATTTACTATGCTCATTAGTAAAAGCAGCAGCATTTGTTTCATTTTCTTATACTTTCTGGTGCAGAACATAGCCAAAGAGAAAATTGACCGAGGTCACATCTGTGAAGGCTATTAGAAAATATATAGGAGTGAACATTTATGTGATGTCCTAAAAGTCCCAGTACAGTTTCAAGATGTTTGATTTTTGGTGTCCCAAACTTAAAACTGCACTGAGGCTTTTGGAATAATCCAGGACTTATTAACATGAGAATAAATGTCAAATAAAACTTTTGCTTAGGTAGAAATTTTGCTATTCCCATTTCCTTAAAAAATGCAAAAACATCCTTTTTAGTGTACTAATAACCATAAATAACTACTGCAATTAAATATATTCATTCATTTATTTCATGAGGAGATCTTAGGAATAAGTATTGAACTTTAGTTTCCAAAATTTTTTTTAAGTTAGAATTTGAAACTTTGGAAACTTTTCTTTCTCAAAATTTTAATTTTAAATGTTTAGTTGCCATTTGAGCAAATAATATATAAAGTACACAATACTAATGCATTTATAGTTTTTTTTAGCATTTTTGGTTTTTTAAAGTATTTCAAAATACTTTATGTAGTATGGTCAGCTAGGTAGCACAATGGATAGAGTGCCACACTTGGTGTCAGGAAGATTAATTTTTCTGATTTCAAATCTGGTCTCTGATACTATCTGTCTGATCCTGGGCAAGACACTTAACCCCATTTAACTCAGTTTCCTTATTTGTAAAATCAGCTGGAGAAGGAAATGTTAAACCACTTTAATATCTCTGCCTAGAATACCCCAAATGGGGTCTCAAAGTGTCAGATACAACTGAAAACAACTGAAAAAAATAATCATCTACCAAATATATACACTTAAAATTTTGTGTTAGATAAATAAATGTATCTTTCCAGTGGCATGAACCAGAAATGTTCCATTAATCAAAAGAAACAAAGCCTGGCAGTTTACAATATTTCTAAAACATGATCTCCTTTCTTTGATTCCTTTAACTTGGTTTATTAAAGGATAAAACTTTTGACCTACTCTTAAAAAAGAAGTGAAGGATTGAGAAAACAGATCCTAGAGAAAATGTACATAGTCCTGGAAAATCACTCAACTCAACAAGGGTTCCAGAGGGAGAAATCCCTCTAGCTGCTTCTTAGACATTAACACCTTTGTTAAGCAAGAAAACAGGTTTCTCTGCTTCTAAAAGAATTCATTCTAAGGGCCCTTCTTTTTCAGAGTGAAGTTATCCAAAATCAACTTTGTTAGTGATATTACATGACAAAGAATTGGGTATTTGTGAAAGGGAAAAGATGAAATGTTATGAATTTCTAGGTGCTACAGCAATTCTTAGAATATGAAAAAGTATCAGAATTAATGATGGAATTTCCTTAAAATTCAGAGTCCCAAGCAAGGGACTTTTTTCATTTTCAAAGAATGGATGGAAGTCAAAACAAGAAAAAATGAAAGATATTAAATGAAAATAGTCAATGAATGGTATTAGATTATAATTGAACTTTATATGCCTGTAAAATTAATGTATTAGCCTTTTGGATCATATATTTCTTCAATAGTATTCTTACATCATTTATTGGACATATACTGTCAATGTAAATGTGATCTACTAACAAAAAAGAATGAAAATAAATATATTAGCAATAATATAGTATTAATAATTATTGATTTATTCAACAAATATTAAGTATCTATTATGTTCCAGGCACTGTAGAATTAATATTTTAATAATTTCTATTCCTAGTTTTCCTTTCCAATTTCTAGTTTCCTTTTACTATTCCTAATTGTTCTTTCCTATTTCTAATTTTCCTTTCCTATTATTACTCATTGCTCTTGTCCATTCCTAAGTTTCCTAGACTAGTAGCTAGGACTCTGAGCATTTACATGCCTTCTCAGGAGTCTAAACTGCAATGTAGGTTCTATTTACAGAGAAAGTCTGCTCTTTGAGAGTTTCTGATACCAATGAAATCATAGTCCATGTCTACTCCAAAATTTTCAACCGATATACTTTAATGGAAAAACTATAATTTCCTCTATTACCCTCTGGCAGTAATCCAAACCCTGAACAACCCCACAACTATATGCCATTATTAAATCAGTCTTCAGATTCATATAACATCCTACTGTTTATAAAATGTTAAAGTTTATATTTCCTTTATCTTCACTATGGCTAGTCCAAAGCCGCTGAACAATTTAGGGACTATATCTCCAAATCTTCCTTATTTCAATAATCAAGAGTTTTCATTTTGCTTTTTGAGTCTGATATCCTTTTATGTTGGTGGCATAACGCAGAAAGTAATAGATCAATGTTCTTAGGGTCATACAGGATTTGTCCTATTGTAAAATACAGATAATTAGCTTAGCAACAAGTTGTATCCAGGAAAAAAAAAAGAAAAAGCTTGCTTATTCTTGTGGGAAAATGTGTTCTGAGAGCCAAACAACTTGCTTACTGTATTAACAATGTATGGTAGGTTGCCATGTATGAGTCCATAAAAGTTGATTAACCCATGATGGACTTGACAGAAGATGCTGTATTAGCATTATGGGACTTCAGCATCCTGTGTCCTTATGCTTTGTTGTGAGGATGCATTCAAAACTGTAAGGAATGTTTTTCCCTGAAAGCAGTCAAATCAGGATCACTTCCTCTGGGCTTCCCTACACTTGCCAGGCAGTGGAAGGAAAACAGGGATTTTCTCATTCTCAGGTCACTGGTATTTGCTCCTCATGTTCCTCAGCAAAGGTTCTACAGCATAGGGGCTACTGAGGGAGGCTAAGGGAAGAGGGTAAGACAGAAGGTCCAGGATAAGGAGTCAGAGTGGTCAGCTCTAAAGCCAGGAGGAATACTTCTTGGGCTAGAGGGTTCCACATTGTCCCTTTTAGTTTGTTTTCAATAGAGCAAGGGGCTATGGTGACCTCATTTCTATTCTGCAGCCACCATTATCATTTCCTATTGAGGTTTCTCTTTTCTCTGGCTCCTTGGGGAATAAAAGACTCACAACATCTGCCAATTGCTAAAGAAGCATACTACGCTACTTGGAAGCACCAAAGGTTTGTTAGTGCTACTGCCAGCACACTGAAGGGCTTTTTTTCCTTTGATTACTCCACCACTTCCTGACAGTTTTTTCATTTTAGGGGAAAACTAGTCTGATCTCCAGTTGTGAACAGGGGGCAAAGGAAAGGAAAAGTTCACCAACTGCCTCAAAGTGCCTTGGTATGTCAGCAGTATTTGCAAGAATGGTAGTTCCTATAAAGCACTCAAGTTGTCTATATTAAAGAAGGTCTTAAGTCATGGATGAAATTCTACATTGCCAAGGCAGGGTCTGGCATTTCATAGACTTGAAACGTACTGACCACTGCTGGAAAATGTCAAGGCTTGGCAGAAGACACACTAGGGAACACAATAGATAATGAGGATCCTTAAAAGCAATCTTTTAAATTATTTGTGAATGATTTGGGTTGATTTAAATGAAAGATTTGGGTGAGATGAACAGCTGTGCCAATTATTTTAATTTTGCTTGTGTTAAGGTAGAAGTAAAAATTGCCACTGAGAACCAAAGCAGTCTATAAGTTAATTCTTTGCCACCATTTTGCCCTTTTTGGTGGAGCTCGACTTTCAGTGTTGGTTATTCCTTCTCATTTCTGACCATATGACTTGGTGCTCCCCAGTTTTTTTGAACTTACCATCAAGGCGTAGGTAAAGGAAGTTCCGAAAAGCAAAGTAGTCCTCCATGATGGTCATGAGGGATGTCATCTGGCAGAAGAGTAATACTCGGTGATTGGTGGCCCTCAGCTTTGGCAGGATGCGGTCCAGGAGCTCAAACTTCCCCGAGGCTCGGTAGAGCTCAGCTCTGTTGAAGGAAAAGAGAATGATCATCAGTCAGTCCATAAAAACGGCATCATTTGTTTTCTGCGTGCCAAACAACAGGCTAAACCCCCAAATACCTATTCTACTGAGGCTTCTTTGTCCTAATCAACAGAAATCATGTGTTTATGATGGGAAAATGGCCCAGATATTACACTGCTTTTCTTGGCTGGTGTCAAAATATTCAAGCATTCCATTCAAGAAAGGCAAAGGAGAAGGGATCCATTTTTTCTCCTTCTTTCAATTACATTATTGCTTTGTGACATGATTATTTGAAAAGTCTCTGGGAAGCATGCAAAACTTTGTTTACTGGTAAAAACTCAGTGGATTCAGATATTTCTACATTCCATAGTCAATCAATTTTCTTTTCCCATTATGATGGACCATGATGAGTTGATTAGATTGGCTAGCTCTAATTGACATTATTATCAATGCTCCCACCATAGCCAATGACAGTAAACCTTGCTTTTTTTTTTTTTTACTATATCATAAGGTACTGATTCTACTGTTCATTCAATTAAAAGAAGTCTATCATCTATAGTGCCTTCAAAGCTATTTTCACACACAATTTCCCCCTCTTTGCATTAAGGTTAGTGTTTAGAATCTATTTGGGATGTAATTAGACAGATTATCATCCTGCATGAAGTACACACTGGTTAGAAGTAAGAATCCTTTGAATCTTCAACTTATTCCAAACTCAAAAGTATTATTTGGTACACTGAAGTAGATCTATATTCTAGAAATAGCCATTTGTCCAGAGCAAGTAATAATTTATGCAAGCAAAATAAATGAGAGTGCTAAGCTTTCTTTGGTTTGATAACTTCTGTACCTCCTAGCAGGAGATAAGAATACGAGGTAACAAATGCAGGTACTTATTTTTTAAGACGGGTAAATTTTCTCTGTCAAGAAATGCAGAAATGTTGAAATTTTGAGGAAAGAAGAAATCATTAGACTTACCCATTGATAACCCCACTTGAGTAGCCTAGATGCTCAGCAAAGGATTCCTTAAATAGGAACAGAAGATGAATGCTTTTAGCTTAATTTGAACAGAGGGCTCTATGCACAAACTTATTTGTGAATTCATCTTGACATTCTATCTTAGCATAGAGCAGAAAAATAATACAAAGAAAAAGTAGTGTTGATCCATATGGTACCCCCCAAATCTAGCCATGATTCTACAGCAATTTATGTGATGTTGGGCTCATTCCTTTTTTGCAATTCAACTTCTTTTATGTATGATGGGCATTTCCACTTTCTTACTTATATATTTTTAATAATAATAATGATGATGGTGGTGATAGCTAATATTTATATTGCACTGTGCTAAGAGCTTTATAATTTTTTGATCCTCATGACACCCCTGCAAGTTGGTGATATTATAATTCTCATTTTACAGATGAGAAAACTAGCAAACAGGGGTTAAATCATTTACCCAGGGTCATACAGTTATTAAGTGTCCAAGGCTAGAGTTGAGCTCAGGTCATATGTAATATATATATAGACACACACATACATGTAAATATACACATATACATATACATTTGC
This sequence comes from Monodelphis domestica, assembly GCF_027887165.1. Lineage (NCBI taxonomy): Eukaryota > Metazoa > Chordata > Mammalia > Didelphimorphia > Didelphidae > Monodelphis > Monodelphis domestica. Next base: position 192,545,604 of record NC_077233.1, read on the forward strand.
ATTTAATTATATGCATGAGTGCTATCTTCCCCCCAAAGAATGTAAGGACCTTGAGAAGCTATGTCTTGGTATCCCTTGGACTCACTAAAATACCTGACACTTGTTTGTTGATTCATTGATGCCAAACAACAACATGATACTCTTCCCCACTGGAATGTAGGTCAAGGTGAACAGTAAATCAGTGTTCAAAAAGATTTTTTAACTGTAAATATTTAACAGCCTCAAAAATCCGAGTGATTATCTTGACCTCTGAAATCTTAAGTGGAAAAGTAAGACTGACAATTTAAGATGGATGATCAGATATCTTGATTCCACTTTTATAGTCGATTCAATGACATCTGTCAAGTACCTCCCATATAGTATTTAATCGCATGATTTGGATCTTTCTGCTTCAAGGGAGGAGTGTTTTCCTTCAGCATAATTTTCCTGTCTCTGCATGAAGGGAAAGTCAAGTCCTCCCCAGGTCTTGTAAGCGTTTCCCAGGAGATGATCCCAGCCCATTATGTACTACTCGTGTAACCTTGAACAGGTCTCTGGAATGCCCTAAGCCTAAATTTCCTCATGTGTGAAATGAGAGCCAGGAGCTCTGTGATCCCTCCAGCTCCTGCCTGTTCTCAATTCCACATCCCTAAGACATGACTCTCCTAGAAGCAGCACTCTACCTCTTCTCTTCTTATCTGCTCTGCCCACAGCACTCTGTCCTTTAGCTCTAATGTCGGCCGCATGCCGCTCATGGGATAAATTTTAAGTGCTAAGAGAAAGCTTTTTGAGCTGGCAGTATTCAATCTGGACTGACTGGAGGAAAATGTCCTGATTCAAGGAAACACTCACTCCCCTGTGCCCAAGAGTGGCCAATTTCACATTTAGCAGGGTTTAGATTGTTCTGCTTGATCCTTTTTCTACTGGGTATTATGAGGATCAAAAGAGATCGCATATAGGAAAGAGCTTTGGACATATGAACTTGGGAGAATCATTATTCTTAAAATAATAGGGTCCAAGTTATCCTGCCTCAGTTCAAATGTGGTGTGCCCATTAGCTAGGTGATATATGAAAGATGTGTGAAGAAAAATATAGAAAATCAGGTTTTAAATTCTCAGTAATTTTAATTTAAAATGGAATACTCTGATATATCAGAATAGAATTCATATTGGAAGCATCTATCTCTGAGTATTTAGGCTATCACTTGTAAATACTAAATTAATTTATAGCAATGAAGACAGAAAAACAATTCACACCAAAACCTTGTAATTATTGATTTAGGAAAGCTATGCCTATGTTAGCATAAGTGTTTTTTATTTTTATTTTTTGGTAAAAAAAATGGTTTTTAGTGGGGCTGCTGGATGGCTCAGTGGATTGAGAGCCAGGCTTAGGTTCAAATCTGGCTTCAGACACTTCCTAGCTGTGTGACCTTGGGTAAGTCACTTAAATTCCACTGGCCTAACCCTTACTGTTCTTCTGCCTTGGAACCAATAAACAGTATTGATTCTAAGACAGAAGGTAAGGGCTTTAAAAAAATGGCTTGTAGGAGGAAAATGTCTGATAGAAAAAAGGTTAATTTCACATACTCCAATCTTGGCCTGGGGTTCTTAACCTGGGGTCTAGGAATTTGTAATCCAGGATATTTTGTTATATGCATTTAAAAACATTACTCTGAGAAAGGTCCACAGGTTCCATCAGCCTGCCAAAGGGATGTGCTGGCAAATATTCAACAACTACTTCTGAAAAAATGTATGTACAGAACATTTTAAAGTTTAATCTGTATTATTCACATTTCCCCATCATTTTATTAAGTCTAGACAGTCAAGAAAAAAGATAAATCAAGACCTGGTTTTAGCGTTTGACATTTCTTGGGTGTAAAAAGGACAACTAGGGAGACCAATGGATAGAGTGCCTGGTCTGGAGTCAGGAAGATCAGAGTTCAAATCCAATCTCAGACATTTACTACCTGTGTGACTCTGGGCAAGTCACTTAACAATTATGCCTCAGTTTCCTCATTGGTAAAATGAGCTGGAGAAGGAAATGGCAAACTTCTCCAATATCTACCAAGAAAACCCCAAATAGGATCCTGAAGAGTTAGATATGTCTGAAATTACTGAAAAACAACAAATATTCACACTAAAAATTTTACCATTGGCTCTCTTGAACCAGTACAACATAGTTCTAGCATACCCCTAGATATAGCCACCATCCCAAAAGAAAAGATTAAAAGTGCTTGCTCCCTCTCTTAACTCATTCTTTTGTCTTATTTATTGTACATGTTGTATATATTGTATATGCCCCCTAATTATTATAGAAATATATATGAATGAATATATATATATATATATATATATATATATATATATATATACACATATTTACAAATCAGTTTAGTTAGCAGTTGTACTGTCAAGTTTCTGTCCTGGGATCTTAGGGTTTCAGATCTAGAACCAGAAGAAACCTCAGAGACCACTAAATCCAAACACCTCATTTTACAAAAGAGGAAACTAGGGTCTATGGAGGTTCAGTGACTTGCCCACCATTACACAGGTATTAAATATTAAAGGCAGAATTAGAACTCTGATCTTGTGATTCTAGTTTAGGATGCTTATGTTTCCATGGTATGATGAGAATTTATTTGTGTGTGTCTAGATACCCTTAGTGGGCAGCTGAAAATGCTGTATGTTCCTAAAGGTGGGGACTGTGTCTTTAATTTTCTTTCTCACTCCTCACCACACTCAGGAGAAGTATCCTGTAGAGGGCATATTCAATGAATCCTGATGACTAATGAGGTTTACAAAAGGAAGGCTGAAAACCTGTTATGGAATAGTTGGGAGCATTTCTATGTTGCCATAAATAACCAAAGTCCAAATAATCAGGAACCACCAGGACAGTTTTTACTTTCCTTTAGGGGCAAATGTCCTTGGCAGGGAATTTCTTCTAATTTCATTGGTACAACTTTCTGTGGTAGTTAGAGAACAAAAACAACTGTAGGAACAAATAATTTAAAAAAATAAATTCTTTTTTTTTCGTCCTCTTTTCTTCAGTGGCAAGGGGAGAAACAATCGTGGTCCTCTTTCTACCCTGCTGAAATCAGCAGCTCCTGCTGCTGTAAATTACTGGCACTTTGGGAAATTTATTCAGATAAAGCAAATATGGTTGAAATTGCTTTTTTCCCTAGAAATAGCTTTTAGTAGAGAAACAGTCCTTGGGATCCAATCAGGAATTTATTTTATAGTAATAAGGTATGACAGAAAAAAATCTTAATTAGGTAGAATAAAGTGAATAAATGTTTAAAGTCATATCTGTACTTAAAGAATAGATTTGTTTTCAAAGTACACTAAAAATTATCTTCTCATTGTAATGTTATTCTCAGGAGGAAGTAAGATGAGGTTGGTATCTTAGCTCATGGCGACTTCCTCATTTGTTCTTCAGGCATTTCAGTCATGCCCAATGCTTTACGACCCCATTTGGGGTTTTCCCGGTAAAGATACTGAAGTGGCTTTCCACTTCCTTCTCTAGCTCATTTTACAGATGAAGAAATGAAAGCAAACAGGGTTAAATGACTTGCCCAGGGTCACACAGCTTGGAAGTACCTGAGGCCATATTTGAACCCATGTCTTCCTGACTCCAGGTCCCACTGTACCACCTAGTTGCCCCCTAACTTCCTCACAACAAACATTTATTAATTGCCTACTTTATGGAACCTCCCCAAGATCTTTCTTCTATATAGTTTTATATAGAATTCTTTATATAAAAGCAATAAGTGCTATGTGAATTCATAGTCAACGGTTATATCTCGAAATTTTAGACCTCCAGACCATCATACTGTATCAGACCATGCTAGTCTGACTCTAGAACAGTAGACGTTTTCCATTCCTATTTTCTTAACTGGATAATATAAAGAAACAAAAACATAAACAAAAATAATATAAATAAACAGATAATATAAAGAAGCTTACCTCAATGTGCTGAAACATATATGGGTGATTACATATCTTTCTCAATTGCATGATAGTGTTCATCAGTGTTTTAGCCCCTCCTTTGCCCTAATAATGGGAAGGGGGGAAAAAAGCAAAAGAACATATTCACTAGTGAGTAAAGGACTTCATTTGCCTTTAGAGGGGACTTCCAGTGATGCTACTACACTTCAAATCTGAAGCCAGAAGAGGCGACCACCCATCACAACTTGTGGCACTCATGTTCTTACACCATCCGGAAGCCTGTGGGCTAGGATACAACATATTCCATGAGATTAGCTCTGCCAAAGGAATGACGTCCTGTGCCAAACCAGTGGCTTTGTGGTGTGAGTGGTAATTCATAAGTGTTCTGAAGAGAGAGAAGGAGAGCAAATTTATTCAGGTTCCTCAATTGGGCTTAAAAACCAGAAAATGCTCTCTTGTCACCTAGACTGAACACGAATCTTTGCATTTTTTTGCATATTAACCATCATTAAGAAAACAGTCACAGACGAGATGACAATTTTGATATTTTGATGCTTTCCCTATTATTCTTCTTTCACTAGATGAGAGGCTTCCTGTTAGCCAAAAGAGCACCAAAAGAATCCCCACCCCCAATTCAGTTTATAGCATTAGTGAAGAAGCTTATGACAAATATTCCATTTGTAGCCCACCGGGAACAGGGCAGTCGATGGTCTTAAGTGTAAGAATCTTTCTTGCTTACCTTTTTATCTTTCTCAGAACCATCTGTGAGGAGGATTCCCTTTGCTTGCATATGGCGGTATAGAATTTTCTGAAGAGCTGACATGTCACATTTGATCACATATTCAACCTGTGAAAAAGACAACAATAGGTGAGAGCAGAAAAAGGACTATTATCGTTTTCTAGGTTCTTCCTCCTTTTAAAAGCCAGTTTCCCTGCTGACATCATGAAAGGTACCTTTTTCTCTTAAGAGTCAAGAAGAGAAAGCAAAGAAAGAGACCGGTCACTTTATTGTTGTAGTCAAGCCACAGCAATAATTTATTACAATGGTTATTTCAAAATGTTATAATTGGAGCACCTCTACAGAGATTTCTTGTCCTCGCCAGATCTGAGGGAGTTTGGCTTTCAATTCTCCAAACACTTCCCAACAAAGGAACCCATAAAAGAGATTTTTAATATACCTCTCCTCCCTACACAGTATGAAGTGAAAGGGTTTTTAGGAAAATCAATGAATGGCTATTAGTCTATGATTTTCTTTGTTATATGTGTAAAACATTTAAAAGGTTATCTGTGACTGCACATAATGCTAACACTAGAATGAAATTTCCTTATAGTTCTAGACAGGGTTAACATTAGCCACATTTTTGAGACTTGAAAATCACAACATATTTTCTTCAAAAGGTAAAAGGAAAGACGTTTTTAGCCAAGATGTAAATATATGACTAATTGAAGTGCAGAAAGAAATATCACTTGATTTCAGCTGGAAAATAGTGATAGTCCAATATAAAATTATAGGTATTAAGATTATTTATACTTGTTTATCATATACCTGTTATACACCCAATAACACCTAATGGGTAAAATCTGCCCATATAACTTATTTATGTCAAACTTTAAAATTTTTTTGCAATTCCAAAAATAAAAATATGGTTTTCTATAATAGACTCACATGTAGAAAACTGACAGAATGTGATTAAAAGTAAATTAATAATTTATATAATGTTTAATTATCCTACTACAAGTGACTGGGTTGTTGTTACCTCTGAGGGCCAGAAAGAGGAGGTCTCAGATGAAGAGAAATTGATTATTAATTTAATTGTTTTTAGGAAAAACCTATCAGGCCAGCTAGACCACCCCCTGGCAGTATTTTTCACTACTTCTTCTGTACCAAATCAATGTAAAAAGAGTTATGCAATTTTTCAGAAAAAGATACCACAGAAAAAGAAGGAAGAATAGTAATATCCTAGATTTTTAAGGAATTACTTGGGAAAGAAAAAAAATTCAGTCAAAAATAATAGTAATTGGAAAGCATTTTGGATACCTGACTATATTCCAATGTTGAAACCACACCACCTTTAACTTTTCAAAAATTCTGTTATTAATGAATACAAACTCAAAAATTTAAACCTGGCAATAAAGCCAACCCAAGATTATCCAACTCAGTCTAAAGGAGTTAAGGTCTCCTGCTTCCCCAATTGTTTCCCGATGCTCCCTTCTATCTGCTTTATGTGAGGGATAAATAGGTTTACTTGTGTTAATGCTGTACAGCCTTAGACTAAACAAAATGCTCTTCTCCCAGGTTGCTAGCCAGCTTGGTTATAGGATCTTAGGGAGTAGGAGACTCGCTTGGCTTTAAAAGATATTTCTCGTCAGCTGAGCATGTGTGTGGAAAATTAGTCATTAGGGCATTGGAAGGAATAATGTTTGGGAGGCAGATTACAAGAATAAGCATGCAGAGGTCCTGATAATATCAATAAAAGAATCAAGTCTGCATGTACTTAATGTCATCTCCAAGAATTTACAGATGATATTTAAAAGGCTAAAGCAGGACACTGGAAATTGAAGATGTATTCTAAGAAGCTGTTTTGATATCAGTGATCTTTACGTATTTGTAAGAAATCTAAATCTTTACACCACTAGATTTGAAATGGCAATTTACCTATGTTAGCTGACTGCTTATATTATTTATTTCTCCTCTCTACAATGCTCTTCTGTTTCCTCTCAAATTATCCTAACATTACTCATCATTCAGAGCCCATCCAATGACAGTCACCCAAACACATCTCTTCAATCAAGTTCTATTGTACTCCTTGTCTGCATTATTCATGTCCCAAAGCAAACTTTTTATCTTTTCTCTCAACTTATCTTCTAACTTCATTATTTCTGAAGATAGCACTCAATCCCCCATTCATCCAAGATTGAAACTTAGGAGTCATCATTGCCTCTGCCGCTTCTTGTTCCTCTCCCCTTCCATCCAGTTATGAATGGGTTCAATTATCAACCTCTGTGCAAATGACTCCCAAAGGACTTTTTCTCTCATTCCTCGTTCCAGTCTCACTTCTCCCAACATTTCCTGGACAACTCCAGTGACACATTCTTAGCACCTCAAACTTAGCACATCAAAATCTAAACTCAGCATCCTTCCTTTTAAATTAGCCCTTCTTAATTTCTGTAGTTACAATGATGGAATCAGCCATCCTTCCAGTCATGAAAGTTTAAAACCTTTGGAGTCATATCTGGTTCTTCTTCTCTTATTACTCATATCCAATCAGCTGTCTTGTTAATTGTTTTCCCCATTCTTGTCACAACCACTCCTATCTTACCAATCATGATACCTCCAGAATTCAAATTTTCATCATCTCCAAAATGGCCTATAATGCACTTATTTGCCTCCTAATCATTTTGCCTGCATCCAATCCCCACTCTAACCTTGTACCTATCAAAATAATCTCCCCAAAGCACAGCTCTGATAGTGTCACTACCCTGTGCTTAGAAGCATTACTGGCTACTTTTGTTTCTAGGATAAAACACAATCCTTTTAGCCTAGTATTTAAAGCCCTCTGCAGTTTAGTTAACATCTACCTTACTAACCTTAGTTCACATCACCCCTTCTTGAGACAAGTGGCTTCCTATTGAGATAATACTGCCCACACATATTTTGCAATGATGGTATGGGGACTGAATGAAATAATTACAAACAGACATAGATATGATCAGGATCTTTCCCAACTCCTGTTAATTATAGTGCCTTCCTTCTCTTAATTATTTACTTGCCTTGTGTATAACTTGTTTATACATATTTGCTTGTTATCTGCTCCATTAGATTAGAAGCTCCTTTAGGGCAAGGGGCAGTCTTTTGTCTCTTTTTGTATCTCCAGGGTTTAGCATAGTGCCTGGTACACCAGAGGTGCTTAATGAATGTCCTGCTTTTGTCCAGACCATCCTTGTGTTTGAAATGTATTCCTTCCGCATTTCTATCTTTTGGGATTCGACCCTTTCTACTTAGCTCAGTCCAAGTGCCAATTCTTCCATCAAATCTCCATGAACACTCATTCTATAAAAAGCCTCTTACTTTTTACTTACTTCTTACTTTTTTTAGAGAACTTTGGATTTCTCCTTTCCCCCCACTAATCTGTAATTTTTATGCATGGTATTGACAGGAGATTTCCACAAAATAAAAATGGTATGAGCTAGGTATGATTTTCATTTTTAATCAAAGTATCCAAGGATAGTGCTTTGCACATATGAAGTCTTAATAAAATGCTCTTCTGAATTGTTATTAGAGTGAATGCTTCATATTTGTATATGATCAACTTTCCTTTATTCACAGAACTGATTCTGTTACTTCTCTGCTCAAAAACTGTCCATGGTTCTCTGTTACAATAAAAAATTCAAATTCCTCTCCCTGACCTCCTCCAAGGCCTTCCTAACTCTCTTGCCACCTTACTTTTCAAGTTCCATCTTTAATTTCTCCTACAATCCCTTGGACTATTTTCAGTTATCTCCTGGTACATTCCTATCTCTGTGACTTTGCTAAGAGGATCCCCCATGTCTGGACAGTGCTCTCTTCAGCTCTTCACTTACTTAATCAGTTCCTACCTATATAACTTAGATATTACCAACTTAATAGAGCCTTTTATCTTTTCTCAAGTCAGCAAAATAATTTTCTCTTAAAAGCACAAAGCATGTGGCTTCTCATTTCCCTAATGCACCCACTTCATACTACTTTGTATTAGATTTTTTTTTGATCTATAATATCCCCATACTAGACTATAGATAAGCCCATGAGGGTAAGGTGCTTGCTTTAGGTGAACTTTGGATTTTTGCCAATTTTCTAGCAGTTTTCTATATATAGTAGATGTATAATATGTATTTATGTAACTGGAATGAATTTTGACCCACATTGCTTTACACTGTTATGTAATTGTTTCACGTGCTTTTATCTCATCTCCACAAGTGGGTGACAAAGGACCATAGGGGCACTTGACACTGGGCTATATTGTACCTTGAAGTCCAGCCTACTAAAGTCAGGAAGGTGCATCCCCAAATGGTAATAATTTTGGGGGGAGGGTACTGGCCCAGGTCACATCTAATTTATTAATTAACTGAATTATCTATTAAGGAAGCCTGACATTTTAAATGTGGAAAGAGCTTTAATCAGCATTCATAAAGGAAGGACCCGAATGTAAGATGTCAGTATTTAGACCCTGAAAAAGAAACTATTCTTCATTTAGTTTACTGTTAGTATAGGCAATTAATAACTTATTGCACGTTGAGAGAAACTGGGTGGCCTTAGACCTGTCCCTTAAATACTCTGCATTCTGTTAAATTTGAAAGGTCTCTGATCTTTACTGTTTGTAAAATAGGGGGTTAGGGCAGTGAAATGGCAGGAAGACCTGAGTTCCTATCTTGCTACAAATACTTCCTCGCTGTGTGACCCTGGGCAAATCACTTAACCCGGTTTACTTCAATTTCCTTGTCTGTAAAATGATTTAGAAAAGGAAATGGCAAACAATGCCAGCATGTCTACCAAGAAAACCCCAAATGGGGCTATGAAGATGATGAGATGACTGAAACAAATGAACAAAGTAGAGGGTTTGACCAGCCGCTGTCTAAATTCTTCTCTAACATCCTCTGACCTCACAGAAGTGGAGAGTCTAAAAATCCTTTATATTAGCGATAGGAATATATTACAAATGGCTTCCTAATGTTATTAAGATTGCCCTCCCCCACCAATGTTGAAGCCTCATTTCCCGCTCAATAGGGGCTAGACTACCTTGCACCAGGGTGTATGAATACGGTGTGTAAATGATTCACGCCCGCCCCCCCCCCCCAATAAAGATACCTAAGGATAGTCTTCCTTTTGAGCATGACTAGCTCAAGACTGCTTTTTCAGGATTACATATGCAATGATAGTTTATATTGAGGGACCAAATGCAAAGTGAAGAACAGTGCATCTCACCAGAATAGCAGAAGCTAGCAGGGTGATCTAACCACCACACACGGCAGAGGCTTTTGTTCTACATAAACCTCTAAAAATGTCTTCTCAAATCTTCATACATCATATATACCAGCAACTTAGGGCGGGAGAGATGGAACTATTCGGCATTTTAAACATAAAATTTTATAGAGAACAGATGGGAAACACTGGACCCAAGCCTGGAATGATAGCAGACAGCTGGTGTAAAAGGGATCCTGGAGGGCAAAATATGGGTGCAGAGCTGGGCAGAAAATACAGAGTGAAGAGGGTGGAATCTGGGGACCAGAACTGGACCTGTGATTTCTCTGGCATCGGAAACTTCCTCCACCATTAGCAGTCAGCACCTTCTCTGCCACTTATCATTCTTCAAGAGCAAAGGGGTGTCTGAGACTCGAGGCCAGGAGCTTTTAGCCCAAAAAGAGGGGGATCAAGTGGATGAAGATATTTGGGAATATAGGAGAAATCTTTAACAAAATAAATAAAAAATATAGCCTGACGTTGATAATATTCATGTGTAGGGCCCCTTGGTTTAAAGGCACCTGTTTCTACTTGAGTTGGATACCATCCTTAGAGAATTTAACTGAGAACTTAAGTGCGTGGCTCAGAAGCACAGAGTCAGTATATGGCAAGGGTGGGCCATTCTCTATCATCTACAGTAGATCACTGTGTCTCCCTGGTAGGGAGTGGTGCAGAATTCACTAGGAAGGGCAGGGGGAGCTAAAGTGGGATAAGACAGTGACAATGACTGAGCTTTGTTTTAGTTGGTAAACTAGTGAGCAACGATGAGGAAATAGTGAATGAGAAAAATAGAAATGAAGTCAGATATCACCAAAGTTTGTCTTAATCCTATCAGTATGACAATTATAAACTAGGTAACACATCATAAATATACATTATTTTGGTAAGAGACGTAGTTCCTGAAAAGTTGCAGCAAAACTAAATTTTTAAGTAAATAAAAACAATTAGTAGCTACAAGAGAAAATTAACTAGCTTAAATTTATTTGGGAGAAAGAGGGACAGCAAGGTGGCTCACTGGTTAGAGAGCCAGGCTTAAAGACAGGAGCTACTGGGTTCAAATCTGGCCTCAGACACTTCCTCACTATGTGACCCTGGACAAGTCACTTAACCTCTATTGCTTAGCCCGTACTGTCCTTCTGTCTTAGAACTAATATCAAGGCAGAAAATAAGGGTTATTAAAAAATAATAAACTTATGGAGCTAAATCCTGTAAGCATGCAGTTTTGGATAGTGGTTTTTAAGGGAATGCTATTAATTAACTCCTTGTGATATTAAAAACAAATCAGGAAGGGGGCAGCAAGGTGGTTCAGTGAATTGAAAGCCAGACCTAGAGACAAGAGGCTTAGCTTTCAAATCTGACCTTAGACTTTTTGTAGCTGTGTGACCCTGAACAAGTCACTTAATGTCTATTGCCTAGTCCTTCGTGATCTTTTGTCTTGAAATATATACAATATATAGTATTGATTCTAAGACAGAATGTGAGGATTTAAAAACAAAACAAAACAAAATCATAGTTCTAATATATGACAGCCCTAAAAAATTCTAGTAAATAAAGCCAAGAGGTTTCACAAAACAAAAGCTACTAAGGAATTTTTGTTAATTATTTTTTATCTTGTAGTATAATTTCAGCAAAAATACAATAAAGAGGCTTATGCAATTTGGCATACAAAACAAACTTTACAGCTAACTGCTTCTTTGTTCCAGACCATCTTAGAGATGACACATTGGGGATTTTTTAAAATAGCTTCATTCCCATTTTGGTGGAGCTCAAGAGTAAAGTCCAATAAACAATGCTTTTTAGTTTTTTCCTTTTTCAGGCAATTGAACTCATTTATGAATACTGAGGTTATGACCCTAAGAAGCAGAGACCATAGAAATTCAAAGCAAAGCCATGAATTCTCAGCATGGGGTGAAAAAGTACATGAGACAAGACCTTTATCTTTGTAGTTCCATTCTTTCAGGGGGAAAGGTGATCATAAATATCATTTTCATTTTAGTTATCACTATTCTCTGACTGTTAAGGAGTAGAAAATTTAGGAAGGGATTCATTTTCTAGCTAAGGAAGCAACTTTTATACAATATCATGCCAAATCCTTCTTAAAGTGAACAGGATGAGCCAATCTGTCTAAAAAGAGAGGTGTTATACAAAGAATACAATGATGCAAAATAAAACATTTCAAAATTGGCCCATCAAAAGAGAAATCCACATCAAAACACTTCATGTGGCAAATAGTACACTCAAGCAGGCAAATTGATTTTAGAAGAAGACAATTTATATGAACTGCAAAGGTAGATAAATTTGATGGAGTTTAAAAGTCATTATCTGCAACTGTACTGAATTTGGTATTAACCTAAGAAATACATTTGACCCAAATTCCAAATCCAACCAAAAAACCTGGAGCTTATGTAGAGCACAGAGATTCTCCAAAGCAATGAAAATTCAGGTGGTGTAAAATCACTGGAACTAAAGATAAAATATTGATGGGAATTTAGATTTCATTATAAAGGGCTCAAATTAGGTCGTGAAACATGTCTGTCACTCGTAGGCTGACATACTTCAAACAACTTTTCATATACAACCAGGCTTCTTGGTATTTTCAATGCCATCATAATTATCAGTTAATGACTACAAAGAGAGCCTGGCATTATTCAAGGTGCAATTTTGTTCTACAAGACCTTAAAATCATCAATTTAATAATAAAAATTTTACTAGATTTATGAGTAGAACAATCTTGTCAAGTCCTATTAATATATGGATAGTCTCAATAGTTTTTTTAATAATAAAAGTAACTGAAATCCAAAATTAAAACATTATACAGGCTTTAGAGAATTGATCACTGAGAAGAAAGTGGTACATGATTTCAAGAATAGTTTAAGCAACCTGTATGTGTAATAATTTGTTTGTGGTTTGAATTATGCAATTCCTAAGTCTGTCTGACCACTCACTGGGATTCTTGTAAAAAAGATTTCACTTAGGTCCTTTTTGAAGTTGATGGGATCTGAGGTTACTTCCAATTCTAAGATCCTGTGATTATTTTAGTAAGAATGACACCCTATCCCAAAAAGCTTTTGGAAGTCAGTCAGACAACTGTAATTTAAACTTTTCTCTATATTAGATTTTCTTGTGTTTTGTAGAAATATGAAGACTTAATATATTATTTCTAATGGTTCTTGTAATTCAACTATAAGAATTTTAATGGACATTGTTTTAGAATCACAATTTCAAGTTGGGGAAATTAAATGAGGTATTTTCAAAATTCTCCAATATGCCCCATACCTTTTCTGGTAGCTGGGATTCCACTTCCTTCTTCAATCTCCTCAGCAGAAATGGTCTCAGTACTTTATGAAGACGTCTAATAATCAAAATAGTCTCCTCTTCATTTAAGTCCACCTACAGAAAAGATATCAGAGGATTTTACTTAATATTTTTTAAGATCATGTTTACAAAAGTCTTTTTATAATTAGTTTTCAGTGAATAATTGATCAGTTCATTCCAAAATCATTAGCACCCATACACAATGGAGTCAAGTCTACACATGACTAGTATTTTAAAGAACCTATGTCTTTTCCTCATTTAGTTATGATTGGCCATTATAATACAAAACATAATAACGTGTATTTATTTTTCTTAATTCTTAAACAGAATTGGGTTCTTTGGAAGGATGTTGCTTGTTTTAAAGCAATAATCAGCTTTAGAACAGTCACCATAAATATATATCTTTCTGAGGGTAGGAACGGTGGGAGATAAGAGATAACAAAAAATATAAAATAATACATAAGAACTAGGGTATTGAACCTGAAAAGGGCACAATGACCATGGAGGTCTGGTTATTGTTGGTATTACTAAGGGCATGATTTCCTCAAGGGCCTCTACTTCTCTTCTTTCCCTTATTTTGGTTCTGACTCTTTTGAGAGTCATTCACTTAAAAAAAAATTCCCTTCTTCCTCCTCTGCCTCTCACTTATCTGCTCTAGAAGAAAAATTATCTGTCAGATGATTCTAAGTTAAGGACTTCTAAAAAACTACCCACCATATTGGTTTCACTGTTTACATAAGTGCAATCCAATGATCTTACTGACTAAATGCAAAACTTCCCACGTATGAGAGAACCAAAGAGTTCAAGCCAAACAATTTCCCTGAAATGTCTTGCTGTGGTGGTAATCTGCATCTGCTACTAAGAAAGCAACACCCACAAGGTTTTTTTTTTTCTTCTTGCAACAGTGTGTTGCTTTTTCTCAGATATGGACTATATAAGTCAGGACAGCTAGTGAAAAGGAAAGAAATAGAAATGTTTAGAAATAGCTGTTTTCACCAACTATTCAAGGGAATCATTTTAATATACATACACATACAGAACTTGGGCTGGGCCAGTCAAAATGAAATGAAAGGGATTTATACAAAATTGCCAGAAAATGAACTGAAGAGATACATTTGACTCATAAATACTTTATGTGCAAGTCTCTTAAAGGCAACAAATGGTTCTAAGATAGAAATGTTTGATGTCTTTTTTTCTGTTTAAGTTTAATAATAAAATGACACATAAATACATTCAACAAGTCAGCTGCTCACCTTTCCTCTGCCCTTGATGTGTTTAGTATTCCTAGTGGTCAAGAATATTTGTGAAGCCTAAGTGGCTTCTTGCTGGGGATGTTTGCATAAATACATATAGTCAGAATGCAACACATATCATTAAAACTGTTTTTTTGGGAACAATTTACCTGAAATTAGGACATTCCCACAACCTATTTCCAAAATGGAGGTCATTAGTTACAATCTTTCTGTGATAACCATGTGGCAAATGTTTGTTGTGTGTTTTGATATCCTCAACAAGAACCTCTATTTAATTTCGACTAAGTGTTTTGTTATTTCCTATGGGGAAAAAAAGGATAAATTAGTACCCTTTCTCCAGTCATGGCAAAGGGGGCATTGAACCACTGCTCAAATGTACTACAGCTCTTGAAAATGGTAGGAAGAAGAAAGTTGAGGAGGGCCCAGAGTTCAGGTAGTTTATTCTGCAGGGGGGTCCCAGTCAAGAGTATCCGCCTCGGCGCCACATAGTGAGTATTCAAGACCTGAGTCAGCTTGCAGTGATGATTCTTCATCCGGTGGCCTTCATCTACTATCATGTACTTCCACCGAATCTACATCAATGCAAGAAAAGCACAGAATTTGAATCAACTCTGAAAATTCCAAATGCTTTAAAGCTGTAGCCTGTTCATCATGCCAAAAGGAGGTGTGAAAAGGTAAACAGACCAAACTTCCTTTTCTGTAATAGATGCGGTCACGTTTCCTAATAATGAAGGAAGGACCTTTGTAAAGAATTGTCTACCTAGATCCAAGACCCCCAGCCCTGGACCCCAAAGCCCATTCCAAACAGTAATTGTGTCCTATGGTGAAGCTGAGAAGGTTCATATTCCTACTCTATTCATTTGGAAAGGTAGCAACCCATGGTAACTTAGTAAAAGTTACCTCTGTTTCAAGCCTTCATCTTAGGTTGATGGGCTGACCATGCTTTTTCAATTGCTTGCATGCAAAAAAAAGTCAAAACAAAACAAAACAAAAAATCCCACTAAGATGAAAACGTTGAGGCTTTGAAAGAAAGGTCAGTGCAAAAACAAGCCTGGAAAATATACATGTTTCTGAAGAATGATGGAGAAACAAGAATAAGAAAGTCACATTTACATAGCACTTTTGAGTTTGATAAGCATTTTACAAACATTTTTTCACTTAATCCTTGTGACAAGCCTATTATATTTATCATTATATTATATATTATAATATTATATTTAATACTCATATTACATGTAGAGAAACTGAGGCTCAGAAAAGTGAAGGGCCTTACTAGTCATCCAACTATTATTAATTTGACCCAATATTCTTTCCTGATCCCAACTCCACTATTCTATCCTTTATATCATGGCAACACAAGAGACAAGCATCAGTTCTCACCTGCAAGACTAGAGGGCTGAGCTTGCAAACATACTTACACACCCTATACCACCTTCCCATTTCTACCTCAGCTCTATTTCCTTCTCTTACATCATCCCATTCTGAAGACAAGAAGAATGCTCTTCTCTGCCTGTCCTCTTCTTCCAAGCTATGTTCCCCAATGGTGTACAGAAGATTAGAAGTTCACTAAGCTTATTTAAATCCTTCTAGTGCAAGGGAAATATCTCATACTACATAAGTGAAAGACTTAATGGTCTAAATTTCTTATTTCCTAATTACAAATAAATCCAGGAAAGGAAAAAAATAGTCAAGTTAGAAATTCTACATAGAAAAAATGCTAAACACCCTTTTTCAAACCTCCTCCACAAACCACAAGATAAGCATTTAAATATTATATACATAGCAACCACCAGTAGTTGTCCCACATATCCCCCTCATAGGAACCAGTTAGGAACCAGAAATACATGAAGAATAATATTTAAATTTCCAAATATTTTCTTGCCTCATTTAATTTACAGACAACTAGAAAAGGAAACAAATGACCTTGATTCTCCTCTTTCTGCAACTAACTATATCGGTGACCTCTGAGAAAGTCGTTCAAGTAATTTCTTCAAGTTGTTAAATGGAAGTAACATATTTTGCTACCTGAAATCACTAAAGAATGTCACGAAACTTGCAAAAGACAAACTAGGAAAAATAAGTCACATCATCAAATATTTTTCCTAATAATAAAAGAGTCTCATTTTTGATTGCCAAATTCTTCTGCAATTACAAGCAACAGGAAAACAGCAGTAGACTCAATGCCAGCTCAACTGCCTGATTTCCTTAGGGGACATGTTTCTTTGATTCTGTTTCCTCATATGACAACCTTGAAGGGAAATCTCAGCTTTCTGAGCAAAGACTTAATAGAGAGCTAGAATAGCAATCATGAACACATTCACATTTCTAAGTAAAAACACATATACACAAAGAATGTGAAAATTAAAAATGAAAATAAAATGTTACTATTTGTTCCAGAAAAGTCAACTATAGCTACAGTACTTGCAAATCATTTGTTCTATATTTTAAATAGTGTTGCTTAGTGGATTAGGCACTGGTCTTGGAATAAAAAATACATGTATTCAAGTCCTGGTTTGGATGCTTTCTAGTGTATGTTATTAGGTGAGTCATATAACCTTGATGAGTCTCAGTCTATTGCTCTCTTAAATGGCGAAAAGAATACCACTTGTACTATCCAGTTCACAGGGTTGAAGGGAAATAATGCTTTGTAGAATATAAAGTCCATTATATAAATGCAAGCTGTTATTAGCCATAAAAAATTAAAATATATTTTTCTAATTTATAAAAGTGTTCTCTTTAAAGGATGACAAAAATAATACTAATTCAGACTATCCAGAATACATGCAAAATTGGGTCTAATGTAGAAACAATTTTCCATAGTTCCAAATGAATAGGTAAGAAAATACATCGATCAGTTTGAGCAACAGTCCATTTTTTCCTAGAAAATATCTGAAAATGGAACAGCATAGGGTCTGCAGCTAGGATAATGGTTCATAGGGAGATGACCATATGGAGAGGAACTTACTTTGCAGGGGAGAGACAAAGGAAATAAGAGGGATAAAGCTGCACTTCTGAAAATAACCCAAGGCAACAGAAACAATTATGTCCTCCACTAGCCAGTTCAGAACTATTAGAAAAGAAGTGACACCAAGGAATCCATGTGAAATTCTTATGAAGAGAAAACCCTGTCAAAGGGACAGGGACGAGAACCAAGATGAGTCTCAGAGTAAACAGTAAACCTAAAAGAAAGCCTATGGCCAAAATATACCCAATTACTGTCATATAATGATAAAACTATACAAGTCAATTTGATTTTTCAAATTGTTTGAACCTTAATTTGGTGGTCTTTAATTGAACATAAAAGAAATGAAAACCATACCTTAGCGAGGATGTGCTTATCCTTTATAATGTATTCATAAGTAGTTAAAAGGACATTAAATTTTCCACTACGAAGTTGAGGAACAAGCGATCGACGCATAGCTGGAGTGCCCTGGAAAGAAACAAGTATTTGTCCATTATTTCTCACTATCTTTTGCTTAACAGGGCAAAACTGTGACTGAACAGGCATGTTATCATAAAGGGCTTGGCTCAATGGCACACATCTTGACACTCTTCCAGCCCCTGAAGAATGCTTGCCCCAATGAAGACTAAAAAAGGAATGAGAGTAAAGAAAATGACAGTGACCTTGTCATGGAGAATGGGCTGCTGGATTGAAAAGCGCCATGTCTATGGAAGTGTGCAGCAGGCAGGCGAGTGTCCTTGGTAATTGCTTGACTTTATAGGAACAGTTGGAACTGCAGGAGCCCGACAGTGAACCACTCAGCAATACACAGAATGTGCAGTATTTATCATTTGTATTACTCTCATCAGAAACCTCGCAATATGATAATTAACAATTTTCTTCAGCATTTCACTATCTGAAAGTAATTATGGTTTATTACAGTAATCTTCTTGGGATGATTAACTCTCACTGTTTAGTACATGATGTACATGACAAAACTTTACAACCAAATACAGTTCACAGATGTGCATATGGAATGAAGAAAATATGGTCTATTTTTACTTTTCCAGATTTGTATACAAAAGCAGCATTTCAAACCTTGTAAGAGATTTTCACCACAGAAGGAGCCCATTTGTCAAATTCATATGTCCAGTTAGATAAAGTCCTATAGAAGAGAAAAAAAAAACAGTATTTGCATAAATCAGTGCTCAACTATATTTGCTTCTTCATTTGCAGCCATTCCCTTATAAAATCCTCTGGAGTATATAATATATTGCATCTACATATTCATTTTAATAATATGGGCAATAAGAGAAATTGGGATAACCTTGTCCTATAACATTCCAAATATGTTTGGAAAACATTCCACAAAAGATATTATGAAAAGCAAAGTGGACCTACATATAATTCCTGAAAAGGGATGTAAATTAATAATAGAATATTGGCAGAATGTAAACTCCTAGAATGAGTTAGTTTTTTTAAAAAGCTAATAAAGAATCTTGTATGTGTGTATGTGTGTGTGCTAGAGAGAGAGAGAGAGAGAGAGAGAGAAAGAGAAAGAGAGAGAGAGAGAGAGAGAGAGAGAGAGAGAGAGAGAGAGAGATACACAGAGACAAAGAGACAAACAAAAGAGGGAGAGAGGAAGTGGGAAGAGGAGGAGGGAGAGGGAGAAGAGAGAAACAGGCATAGAGAGCTCTTCAATGTGTTTTTAAAATAAATGAAGAATTTTCTAATAGCATATTATATTAGAACGTATGTCTAATAGGAAAATACTTTTCTATAAACTCAAAAATATAACTAGGATGCTAAAGTCATGAGGCAGCAAAGAGTTGTAGGAAGCGGGATGGATTTGAAGTCAGAGGACTTGGACACAAATTTCAGCTCTATCACCTGTGTGACCTTAGAGTAGAGACTATATATCTTTTATGGCAGATAAAATCTGAAATAACTTAGGAAACAAGTTTTTTAACCTTAGGGAAAAAAGGTTTGCATTTATGAGTATATGTATTTATTAAGCAGTGAATGCCAATTGCCTAACAAATCGGAACCAGGCCTCTTCGGCTTGGCACTGGACCCTGAATACAGATGGAGACAGATTTTTATGCATTAAAAATATCAGTAAGCAGGATACAAAATAGGACATGTAATTAGATAATCAGATTTCTAATTGGAGGAAAGATTAGGGACTTTTCAAGTTGGGAAGGGGAGAGTAAACATATAATTCCTTGAAATCAGAGAAAAGATGTCCCACTCCCTTCCCTAGAAGCATCTATATTCAATCAAGGGAACAAAGCAACAGTAGCTAATTGGCCAGTATGGGGCTGGTTTTTAGATAAGACATATGAAGAAGTAAAACTGTGAGAAAATTCGTTACATCAATCTTTGGATCTTACAGCTTTCAAGTTAGCATAACCTAGGTTATGGGTCTCTAAGTATCTATCTAAGTATCTAAGTATCTCTAAGTATCAGGTAGAAGTGGTCCAGTTCAGGATTAGGTTAAAACAATGCTATAAAGTTTTCTTGAAATTGCCATAATTGAACAAAGTTTTCTCATAAGACAGAAATTGGACTAGACCTCTAATTGAATAAAAATGAAACTGAGTCACAAGACAGAGTCAATGTGGTTTATTCAATTCCCACAGTTCTTTTATTCTGGAACTCAGTTTCTAATCTGTAAAATGAGGAGTTTGGATTAGATAATCTTGAAGTTCCCTTCCATCTCTAATGATCCTATTAAATTCTTAATATGATAAATATTTAGATTTGAAAGTGAAAAATCACTATAAGATTTTTATATGGGTGGTTTCTTATTCAAATGATGCTGTAAATTGACATAAAAAGGGAAACCTTATTCTTACTTAAGTTTAAATATATAAAAACAGTGATTAAAACCTCAACAAAAGGAGCGATAGCATGAATGATATGTGAACAGACACAGATTCTTAAGAGAAGTTACTCCAGGTAAAAGAGGAAAGAGTGGATAGGTAGGGCAGCAAGATATAGCACAAATTAACAGAAGTGCTTACAATTCAATTCAATATAAATTGTGTAAAATATTAATATTTAGGATGTTACATTAAAAAATATGATCAGATGAGACCAAAATCACTTCAATTTGGCAAACATTTACCAAGCATCTACTGTATGCAAGGGACTTTTAAGGCTATAATTCATGGTTTACATCTTTAAGAAATTGAGGGAATATTTAGAAATTATGTCCCTCTAAGTCAATCACTTAAGGAATAGTTATGAAATCCTTCTATATTCATTGGATGCAGAATAGATGACACACTAATGGTCAATAAAAGCAACTGATTCCATCTATATAGCCTGCCTACATCAGCCAATCATTGGGTGATTTTGGGGGTGGGGGAGAACATTTAGATTTAGGATATGTATCATCTGATTGCTCAATGAATTTTACCATTAAGTGTAAAACAACAGTAAGCAGCTAATAGGCCAATCCACCAATGCACAAAAAAGATAAGTGTAGAATGAATTTCTTTACTTACGAAAGGGGAACAATGATGAGATAGGGTCCATTGAGTCTTTTGTGCTCCATCAGATAAGTGATGAGTGCAATGGTCTGTATGGTCTTTCCTAGCCCCATTTCATCAGCTAAAATTCCATTCAAATTGTTATTATACAGTGAAACCATCCATTCCAGGCCCTGGAGCTGAAATGAAGAATAATTGCTTCAATTATCCAAGATCTGCACAGGTAATTAATACTAATACAAGTGAAGTGAAGCTCTGACTTCTTAACTCCTTAGTGCTGTATGTTGGGGTTTCCCACCATAGGAACATGGGAAAGACCAGCACAAAAACCATTTAAAGTACAAGCTTTTAATAATGATTGCTGCTTGGCAGGTGCTGCTTATTAATCAGATTTAGAATTACTTAGTGTGGCATGCTGATGGGATTTTTAAGCAGCTTTCTTATTAATTTTTATTTAACATTCCAGAGTTTATGGAATTCTAAAATTATTCCAAATATACGTCTTGAACCCAAATCCAACACTTATTAAAAAAAAATTAACTAGAAAGGATCTTTGGCCTGAGAAAACCTGAGAGAACCTGGTCAGTAAGCCATCTTTCTTCTGATGGCAATATTTTCTTTGTCAGTAGAGACAGGAATGTCATCCTGAGAGCAGGGTCATAGACTCCTTCCTAGAAATGAAACTACACAACTATGTATGGAAAATCTGCAATGTGGGTAACATATGGTCAGGTAAACTGCACAGTACAATAATGAAATATATGTTTTGCATGCAAATAAACTGGACCATACTATATTAATTCTCAACCATTCACATGAAAGGAAGGAAAGAATGGTGTAAAAAAAATCTAAAAGGTTTGGGTTTTTTTTTTTAAACATAAATCCCAAAGTTGTTTTTTTTTTTTGGTAAAATATCTTTGTGAAATGTATTATTTTCTGTGTGAAGGAAACTGAATTACTAAAAGAAAGTTTGTATATGCTAATATTAACATTAGTCCCCATTTTTCAAGTCCATAACAACTAGAAAATATGCATCACATTTGGGAAACTGCAGCACATTCCATGGTACCATTATTGCTCCATGCTATCTTTTTAATGCCAACATTCACCTACTAAGAATATGTGGTTAGAAATCATGGAAATACCTGAATCTCAAAAGAATTACAATTATAGGTGATCTGAAGGATGATAGAAAGGCTTTCACTGAATGTAAATAAACTGTAGCTTATTAACAACCATGATTGGTGTGCAAGAAGTGGCAAAAAAATGCAAGACCAGAAAAAAGGGAGGTTCTTTGTGGGGAGACAACGATGAAGGATAGGTAAACAGCCCAAATATTGCACTTGTAGCCATAAAATATTAAAAGAACAGAGTAAGTTCTCCAGCACAGTGAACAGAGCCTGTTTAGAAGATTTATGGAAAGACATAGACCAGAGTTAAACAGAATGATAAGGAATAGATGAGTTGCAGAAGACATTGGTAGAAGGAGTACTCCAGATCACTGTGAACCTTTCAAGAACTGAAATATATCTAAGTTCAAACCAAATTATTTATTTAACAGATGTTTTAGTGCCTATGGCAAAAAAAAGTTTGCTGCTTTACCCCACAAACAAAGAGGATACAATGAAACGGATACTTAATAATTTGCCTTCAAGGTTTCTGACCACCGGACATCTACAATTTAATAGGGAGACTAAGATATGTACATAATAAATCTTATAAAGAGTTTATTATGTTCCAGGTACTTTGGCAGGTGGTAGGGATACAAATACATAGAATGATACTACATGGGATTAATGAAGTTCAAACAAGAGATTATTCTGGAAGATATGACCAAAGAAGGCTTTGTGGAAGGTGATCATTGAGTTAGCCTTTGAAGAAAAGGTAGGATTTTAGTAGAAGCATTTCTCAATCTGATGTCTTTAGCCACATCTCCATCCCCATGATTTAGCACAATGATCTACACCCTGTGGGTACTTACTAAATGTTTCCATTTAACTTTTTTGGACGAAATAGCATGCATAAATATAGAAGAAAACATACAAGTTGTGTTTAGGAAATGATAAATTATCAAGTGTGACTATATCATAGACTGTGTAGGAAAGAAATGGGAAGAGCTGGAAAGATAGTAATGATAGATGTTGCCCAAGTGGAAAGAAAGCAATCTGAAATTGTAAAAATTAGGTGTCAATCATCCACAAGCAGATGATTAAGAGGTGCTTTTGTAGTGTTTTCTAAACATTGATCTATAGAATCCTGATACTCTCTGGGATATGATCTGAGATTATTTCAGTGCTAGCAATATTTCACCTCTAACATATAGCATATGAAAGGTGTCAAAATGCTTATCATTCATAATTTTTAAGATGGAAATCATTCTTCTCCAACATTTCTCTAGCCTCTGTTTTATCCCAGGAACATGCCCTACACTAACATTTACATTCCTTGCATTTCAATTTCAAGTGTCCCAGGATCAAAAGAGCTGAGAAAACACTGTACTGTAGGTTACATTTTGAGTACACAAAAACAACAAAACAAGAATTATGTTATATTTACTTATTTCATCAGAGTCATCACATGTAAAAGGCAGGTTTTACATTGTGCCCTATACTTGATTCTCAAATCATTCCACCATTCTGTGAAATGTAAGTCAATCAGTTAAAATTTAAAAGTAATAATTGAACACCTCTTTCAACTATCAAGATTAAAGGAAAGTATAAAGGTCCTTTTGAATGTCACATAAAATTCAAGCCAAATATTGTTTCATGGTTTAACATCATTACTAAGGATTTATGGAAATGAAGCTGTAGGGAAAGGAAAATTGGCCTTTATCTAGTTCATCACTCAGGGAAATAACTATTTACTCCTTAAGCAAGCTTTTTTCATGGTATACCCTATTAACCTACTTTTCACTCAACTAGAAAAAGTATGAACACACCAAGTTGACACACTCAGTCCTTCCTAGATACCTAATTTCTCTTTAACTTCCTCAGATTTAAAAAATAACTTGTATTCCCTCTTCCTTGTTATATCTTGCTGGTGGTACTGTCTAAGACATGAAATCATCATTTCAGTTAACTTTTTTGAAACTAAGTTCCCAGGCTGGAGAATGCAGAATTATGTACTCTAAGGTGTTTAGACTCCTAAGCAAATGGGATAGTTCAAAATGGTAATGGTTCACATTTTTAGAGAGACTAAATGTTACTTTTAAACTCTAATCCAGTAAATGCAAACTAGCACAGGATGGCATTGACTCTGTAGGTAAAACTTAGAAAAATGGTCATCTCACACTGGTAAGAAGCAATCACTTAACCTTACTTAGATCCTCAGTTCCCTCATCTGTAAAATGAGGGAGTTGAAAACAATGACTAGTCTAAAGATAGTTCCAATTTTAAATCTCTTACCTCTCATGGAATAGATATTCCCTGTATTGATAGGACATGACTTTGAATTTCATGGTAAAGAGAATACATATTCAATTTGTCTATCAGTTGAAATCAATGTTAAGCTAACATTTCATGAAGCCAAATTTGTTGCAAAGCCCTAAAGGCAGAAAAATTAGTTTACTCCAGTGAAAAAGATAAGATTGAGTCACTGTCATGGAAGCAGCAAATGACTGAAATGTCTGAAGACAAGAATTTCTCTTTAGAGAGAAGTGGAACTTAGTTCTTGAGACAAATTATTACATTTTTATATTCCTACAAAGTATACACTGGATCTCCTTAACTAAAAGTAATTTCTCAAATTCTAAATATAGAGATAAATAAAAATCTTTCCTACTCTGATATTTTGAAAAAATAACCATTGGACAATGGTTTTATAAAAATATAACAATCTATATAAAACATAAGTTATTTACATATATGTGTTGTACATATTTAATATAAATTGTACCTCTCTTTCTTTTTTAAAAAAGGAAAGTTTTGAAAATCCATTTTGGTCAATATCAGTCTCACCCATTGACTGAGCATGCATGTGGCTATGGGAGGACACCAGAGGCGTCATGGTTTCCTGGAGTCTTGGGAGAGGCCAGCTTCTTGTCCACTGTGACTCCTGGTGCCTAGAAGGAAGCCTGGCCTCTCACCCAGATTTAAATCAAGTCTTTCCAATCAGGGAGACTCAGGAGGAGTGATATCAATGACTTTATAATAGGAGGGCCTGAGGAAGTGAGAAATTCTTTTTGGGCTTGTTGGCTCTTGGCACTCTTGTTCTGGAGACTTTCCCAGTGGCTCAGCTCATGTGTGGGCTCTGGCAAGAAAGTAGGTATGTGACTACCTCTCTCTTACTCCAACTTTCACTCCCTAATAAATAATTACTAATTAATATATAATCTCCAGAGAATTCTAACCACCACAACATGTAATTTACAAATAGAGCTATAAATAGAAATATTATCATTTATATATATAAAAACATAATTCATAATGATATAATGTAGGAATACATATTTAGAGCTAGAAAGGGCCTTAAAGTTACCAGAACGCAAGTTTAGATAGATAGATAGATAGAACTGGAAGGAACCTCAGGAACCATCTAGTTCAACCTAATTTTTACAACTGAGGAAACAGAGTTTAAGTGACTTGTTAAAGGTTACAGAGCTAATAAGTATTGGAGAGGAAGATTTGAACTCAGGCCTTCCTGATTCTAAGTCGAACTCTTATTAAATCATTACACTGTGACTTTCAGATGAGTTATTTGTGGCCGTACCTATTGTACTATAGGTCATATTCAATTTTTGACTTGTTTACACATAATTTGTTTTTAAGCAGCAGCAACAACAGTAGTATCAAGGTTTTGTGTGAGATATAATCCAAGTTAAAAAAAAAAGACAAAATACTTTTTTTTTAGCTCATAAAGAAAATCCCACCCTCATTTTTTACCTGATAATGCTTTAGGGTGCCATTAATGAGAAGAGCAGACTGTTTCTCGACCCTCTCTGATATTGCATGAGCTACGGTATAGTAGGACTGGGACCCTCTAGCACTATACTGCATGCTGTATTCATCATCCACATCTTGCTTCGCAGTCCTGGAACAGAGAAAGTGGAAAGGAATTCTATTTAGACATCTGTGCCATGTAGGTACATTCAGGTCAGCACTTGGAGGTTTGGGGAGTTCTTAAAAACCTAACAACACAGCCAACTTTAGAACACCCAAATTTTAGCTAAGGGGACATACGACTACTCACTCAATAATCTGCTTAGCATCTTTCTCAGAAACTTCTTCACTGTTTGGATCTAGAAGTATCTTCTCTTCGGTTTCCTGCCTGCTCAGTTCTTCTTCATCATCCTAAAGAAGAAAGGAAGAAACTAGAAAAGTGATGCTTTGGCAGAGACATCCCCACCATGCTTATTTTCTAAAACCCATTTCTTTATATACTGAAATAAATACAACAAACAAGACAAACTAAAATATATTTCAATTTAAACCAGGTAGTAATTACTAATTCTTCCCCCCTCCTTTAAATGATGAAATCACAAAGAGTGAAGAGAACTAGTTACAAAGTCTAGTCCCTGTTTCCCAAGGAAAACATAATCAGCCAAGGGCTCAGCTGTTTATCATTGTTCTATCACTTAAAATTCTTTCAGACTATATTTATCCTCAGTATCTGCTTTCTGGTGCTATTTAATAGTCAGTGTTTCTAAGGATTTCAGGCAAGACTGTCAATAACTCTGTGAACCAATCATTATTTCACCTCAGGAGTTTCAGAGCTTCATTAAATAAGCCCTGCATTCTCTCAGCTCAAGTATTTTATTTTACCTCATTTCATAGATTTCACAGAATGTCAGGGATGGAATAGACCTTAGAGGCATCATTTAAATCCAACTCCCTCACTTTACAGATGAGGCAAATAAGGCCAAATGCAGAGCCAGGACTTAAACTCAATTCTCTTGAACTCCCAGTCAACTGTACCTCATTTGCCTCTTATCTATATTTCATGCTTAAAATGTGAAGACAGAAATTTAAAGCATATTTGTTGATTTAAGTCTTCTGTGAAAGTTTTAGAATCACCTTTAAAACAGCCACTTACCTATTCACCCTAAATAGCAAAAAAAAAAAGGTATTGATTTTTATCAACTCAATAAAAAGGCTGGCGAGTGGAAGGGGAAACTCCTAAAAATTCACCTTGCCCAATAAATCCTTGATATTTATTCATAAGTCTCCTTTATCCATGCCATCCTCAGTTTCTATGCTATAGTACTGCCTTATAAGTAAATATGCTTTATAATAAGTTTATTGGGTATTTAAGTAAAGAAGGTCTGCTGAGAGGTTCAAGACCACCACATTCCATGCTGAATTCTACTCTACAGAGTATCTGATAAGCTTATGTGAGGATCAGGCTTAAACATTAACAAGAAAAAGCATTATCAAGTAAAAAAAGTTAAACTATCAAATGTTGTTACTACTTGTTGAATTCTACTGAAATGAGCCAGAATTATCTTTCTGAATAAGCAACGAGTCTTATTTCCAAGGGACTGACAAAAATATTCCTTCTTTAGGAAACCAGGTGTATCAAAAGAAAGGAACCATTAAGCTCATTTAGAAAGAAGTCTCAAGACGCTACAAGAAGCAAGAGGTTTCATGCTAGGGCTTTCTCTGAGCCTCCTACATGTGCTCCCAAGTTCTCTAATCTTTAGCATCATGTGATGCCTTGAGAAATGGTAGAACTTAACTTCCATAAATTGCTCTTAAAGGCCATAAGATTCTGTTACTTATTTTCCTCTGTCAATTTTTCTCTACCTTCAGCTGTTGCCCAATTCCTCTGTAGTTACTTTCGTTCTGATGACAGCTTCTTCTCTCTTTATGGTGCCATATTACTTTTAAAAATGGAGTTTACTTGGGGACTTCTCCCCCTTCCCCGCACCCCAGGTTCATTTTGTATATTGCTTTTCCCCTATTCTATTGTTATCTCCATGAGAACAGGGAATGTCTTTCTTTTTTCATATTTGTATCCCTAGAATTTAGCACAGCGATTGGCACATAGCTTGCCTCAATAAATGTTTGTTGACTATAAAAATAAAATTTAAATTAAAAAATGGAGTTTGCTCTCTCCCAGCATCCCCAACTGATCAAAGATGCCATTAATAGTGAGACAGAGGTAAACCATCTGGTATCTGCTAGTGGACTAGTGGTCAGTAAAGATTCTTTTGGAGCTATCTCCAACTTGGATGTAGCCAATGATTTTAGGAGACAGGAGGAGGTAGAAAGTTAGACATATGCTAAATTTCAAGAATAAATTTCCTTCCCTCCCTTTTATCCAACCAGTATACAGAAAAGAAATACAGATACATACCTCCTCCTCATATTCAGAATCACTCTCCTCACTATCAGATCTAGGGGCAACTTCATAACTACAGGAGAGGGAAGAAAAAGAGAGAGGAGGGGAGATTATTTCTTAGATTCATAGTTTAATACTTATGTAGACCATGTATATTAGTTTCAATGGGAGGTGGACATAAGTGAAGTTCAAGTGCTCTTTAAAGGTCAACCAAAATCTAAAGAGGTGAGAAAATATCAATAACATATAACATCATTTGAAAAACAGGGCTAAAAAACACACCTTTCCATGCTCTAACAACTCACCCAGGATTCATTTCTAACCACGCATCCAGTTGACTTGCTTTTGGAGCTTCGGGTCCAAGAAGAACTTTGCCAGTTTCCGTGTGAGTTACTTTGACAGGAAGATCACTCATCTGACTGCTTTCATCTATTGGCTATCAAGGGAAGGCAAATGTGACTGTTGGGTGGCAACTACAAGCATGATTTCTAACAAAAATAGAAAGCAGAAATATTCTACAACCCATTGGCACCCTTGTAATGAATGACTCCCATTGCTTTCTGTAGGCTGGTTTTCTTTCCCATCACCCTTCCCATTCCATATCACATAATACAGAGCCCATAAATGCAGCTCACATTTTAGCAGTAGCTGATGTTCTACAAAAATATTTCCTTACAGTCTATGAGTAAGGAAGCATAAGGAGTATTAACTACACTTTTCATATGAGAAAGTTTTATGAGTTGCACCAGGCCTGAGCCCAGGTACTGAACAAAAGCCTTCTGATTTCACGTCTGAAGTGGATGGCTCTATGTTTGTTGACTCGATGTCATGCAACTAAGGATGCTAGTACTTCCACAAATTTAGAATTAATGAATTAAAACAACTTTGACTGAAGTTGATGATGATTAAACTATTTCTGAAGTTCTATAAGAAAACCAAGTATGTAACAATTGGTTGGCAAGAGGCACATTGAGCTCACCCAAGAGAATAAGCTCTTTCCTTGGGATTTAGAGTATTATGCTTATGCAAATGGACAGTGCAAATGATCATATGGTCTTGTCTTCTCAAAACCTAGTCATGCAAAACATCAGTTTGAAAATACTTGATTAGGGTCAGCTAGGTGGACTTCCTAAATATGTGACTCTGGGAAAGTTACTTAGCCCCCTTTGCCTAGCCCTTATTGCTCTTCTGCCTTGGAACCAATGCATAGTATTTATTCTAAAATTGGAAGGTAAGGGTTTTTATTAAAAAAGAAAAAAATGAAAATACTTGATTAGTGAGTAGCAGATAATATGTTACTTGGAAGGCATAAAATGGGTCTTTTCCCAAAAAGTAGTATTTTAAACTATCCACTAATAATAATAATTTACTTTTCTTAAAATCATTAAAATTAAAACTATTTTAGCTAATGAGAAAAAGGGAAGAAAATGTGTTCATTAATCCTCTATTCTTACTTTAAGAAGTGCTTCTTATAACAACAAATGCTAAAAATCAAAGCTAAAGTATGTCTGAGCAAATTACTAAAATTGTAGGATTCAAATGTTTTTCCCCCAGAAAGCAATTAATGACAGATGAACAAAGTAGTAAGTAAGTAGTGACTGTCCACAAGAATAATCTTTTTAGAGAAAAGAAGCCTTTCTATGATGTGGGGAAGGGAAGGAGTGGGTGAGATATTTGTAAATAAATTCTATTAATGATAAACTAAATTAAATTTTTTAAAAAGAGAGAAGTACCTAAGTCCATCTCATTCCTTTGCTGTGTTGTGACAGCACTGGTCATGCAAACAAACCAGTACCTTGCATAGTAAGATGATACTCTATCCATTATTAATACTGAAAGGCAACTAGCCACAAGTTCAGTTGTTAAATAAGGAAATCTAGCATTTATTATCATTAAACATAAAAATATTCTACATTATTTTCAACCATTCTAATATCACTCATTTTATTGCTTGTGTCATGCCAGAAAGGAAACAAAATGATTTTTTTTCTAGAAGGCAGAACTTCTAAAATCATGTCCTCAGCACAGGGAGCTCTTTCTGTCATTCCTTTTATCCAACAGATTGTGCATAAGGCATAATCATTTTATGAATTCTCATATAACATGTGAAGCTGTTATGTATCACATGTCCAAGAGCAGTGACTAATTTTGAGAAGAGACAACATCTGCATTCGTGTTACATGCTAACTTGGCTCACTCGCTAGTTGTTAAGCCAGAGCTGTTCTTTGGCATTTGGGAGAATGGCTAGGCTCTTTATGAATTAGTGTAGACTTTGGGGGTTCTAGTATATAGCATTGTTTCTCATACCAGCTCATATTCATAATTTCTCATACATGTTACTTTTATCCTTTTTCCTATTGATTGATAGACTTTGGTGAGGAAATGATCTTTACTGCTGAAATGTTATTTTTTATATAGCTATATAAACAAGAAAAATAAAATATTTCATGTGTTGCCATTTTATATCTGATATGCAGATGCAGTTTTTAATTCACATTATTTTAAAGGGCATAAAGTAAGGTTTCCAAAGCACTTTCCAAATACAATTTCATGTAATCCTCATAACAAACCTTAGAAGTAGGTCCTATTATTATCCCAATTTTATAGATAAGTAAACTTAGGCAGAGGCCAAAAGATACCATAGGTGATGTCTGAGGTTCAATTTCAATTTAAGTCTTCCTATAACTCCTGGCAGCTAGATGGTTCAAGAGATAGAGTGCTGGACCTGGAGTAAGGAAGACCTGAGATCAAATTTAGTCTCAGATACTTATTAGCTGTGTTACCCTGGCAAGTCATTTAACCTCTGTCTTAATACTGAAGAAAGGAATGGTAAACCACTCCAGTATCTTTGCCAACAAAACCCCAAGGACAGTATGATCCAGGGGGCCATGAAAAGTCAGACAGGATCAAGTGACTGAACAACAACAACTTCCTAACTCTAGATATCAGTAGATATTAGAAAGGCTGGAGAAATTCTTACCTCCCCATCTGGTCCCAGGCCAGACTCCATTCCCTCTGCATTCTCTTCTGCCTTCTGCAATAAAGTCAATTCAAATGTCATGTTCCAACCAGCAAAACAGAAGAGAGATTTAATATCGAATTGCTTTTCAGTATTTTATTATTACGGATCCCTTAACCAGAGTAGAAGTTTTAAAATGTGAGCCATGCCTCCTAACCTAAACACCAAAGAAAACTTAAAAGAATATATGAGTCAACTGTACAAAGTCAAATAAAACTAGCAACCAAGGAAGAATCTGATCATTGATTATATCTATAAATCATCAATCTAGACTATGTTGGCAAAGCTGTGGCATGCCTGCCTAGCCAGACTCCAGAAGCTGCTCCATTCCCCCTCTTCCCAGCACAGAGGAACATTTTTTGCATGGCCCACTCATCTATCTGGCCACCCAAAGCAAATACTTTCTCCCTCAATTCTCTTCAGTAATCGGGGGCTCATAAACACCTTAAATTTGCCCTCTGAGCACCCAAAAAGGTTCACCGTGATCTAGACTTTATGACTTCCCCAGGGTTTTGCACTTGTTGATCTGAATGAATGACTGAAATTGTACATTTTGAATTTGTGATTTGGTGTCATGGAGTCTTTGCTTAGATTTGTAACTATTAGATCTGCCTCCCTCCCACCCCTCGGTAAGCATCATATCTCAAATCCAATACAGAAGTTTGCATTATTTCCTGAGTCCTAAGGGGCATCAGGCAAAGCACATGTTGAGCAAACTTGGTCTCTTGTAGGTTGTGAAATCCAGTAGAATGTAAAATGGTATCACTTGTTAGAATACTTTCGTTTGCTGTGTTATATGTGCTTTATATAACTCTACCAAAGAAAAGCGTCTGGTGGGATTTTAGGTGGCCAGTCAATCCATGAAAAAAGCCCCGCTCTTCTACTGCTTGAGCATTTCTAAAATAACACCACTTCAGATACTACATGTGTATGGAAAGAAAAAGGAAAGTTGGCATTCCTGTATCTATGGTAATCTGATCCCTGATATGCCAAACACAGATTAACTGGGACTTTCACATATAATCAACAACTTGACAAGTAAGTGTTACTATGTCTTTACCACAGGAAATCCACACTACTCCTATATAATGAAATGAAAAACCTATCTTCATTTGCTTTATCAGGTTGCTTTTAATGAGACCTTTCTCTCCTGAGGGCTTTCACTGATGAAAAATATATAAAAGGATGCAGAAACAACATTTAATTAGCTTGTTTGCCTTGGCAACTCCTTTTGTGATACATTTTTACCTAACAAGAAAATGATTTGTCTCTTGACAAAACAACTTTCGTTGAGTAAAAGCCTCCCCTGAAAGCATACCATTCCCCCCCCCTTTAAATTATATCTTGATTCTTTTTATGGACATATGGTTATCATATGCTTGGACCACATTGATTTACAAATGCATGAAATGGCTACTTTCAATCTGTAACATCATATCTCCATACTTTATACAGTTACACAGTTTTATATTTACTGAGAGTTATACAAACTTAAAAATAAAGCAAGAAAAATAACTACCCAGAACTTCCAAACAAACAAAAACCAAAACAACATTCCTATTGATAAGATTGTCTTTTTGAGCAGCTTTCCAAAGAAAAAAATATTTCTAGGTAGTTTAGTTTTTATTAGTTTGAACTGGTAGCAATTAGGTAATCTGCACTATTAAAAATGGGTAAGGATCAGAGAATTTCAAGTTGGAATAATGACAATATTTATAAACATAGAGACAGAAATGACTTAGAGAAAATCTAAATCCAATCCCTTTCCCATTTTATAGATGAGAAACTGTGTGTCCTAACAAGTGACTAGCCAGGGTGCAGCTGGGTATCTCAGTGGATTGAGAGCCAGGCCTAGAGACTGTAAACCTCAAAATTCCTTAGACTTATAAATGTTGGAAATTTCACCATTGGGATATTTCATACTTGGAAAATTTCTTACTGATAGTCTATTGGAATGGGAACCCCATTGGCATGGGAGGTTCTTTCTCTTCCCTTCTTAAGATTACTTTAGGACAGAGACCCTTTGCTGAACAATGGAAAGGACTTTGACCTATGCTTAAGCATAGAACAGGAATTTCTTTGAGTCTTGATTGATTTTAGAATTGATACAATGGAGATACTTGGAATAAATCTCCACCCTATTCAGTCCTAATAGGATTGAGTAAGGGCTGCAGCCTAGATCAAAATTTAATTATTCCAATCTCTACCATACTCAAGTTAACAGGATTTAGAAAGGGCTGTAACAAAGGAGTAAAGATTTAATCATTTGAAAAATATGACCTTCAACAGACATGTGCAAAAGCCAGAAACCTCTGGGCGGTCCTGGGTTAAGCGAGAGCCTCCATTGACAGGGAAATTGATGAAGAGTGATTGGTAGAGGTGAGGACTGAGGGGAGGCAACTTGGATGGTTTCCTTAAAGATAGGAGGGTCTGGAGACTCGAGGAGGGGTTGTTGAGTTTTTTGGTCGGTGTGGTTCCTGGGCTCTGAGGAAGCTTGCTCTGAAGGAAGCTGAAGGTGGGGGCCTCTGGGACTGTTTCTCCATTTTGGACACGTGAGTAATAGGGACTGATCTCTTTCTTTGCCCCAGCTATCTAAGGGCTTGGGCCTTTTGGCCCAGCCTAAACAGAAGGGGTATTTAAGCCCTATTCCCTTCTCTCCCCTTTCTCTCTCTATCTCTATCTCTAATTCCTTTCTTACTCCTATTGTAATTAAACTCCAAAAAAGGCTGACGGCTGACTTGAGTTTTTCATTTAGGAATTACATAGCTGATTCCTTGGCGACCTTAAATTAATATATATCAGTCTTTTAAAGTGATTCCCTTGTAACAAGACAGGAGGTCCTAGGTTCAAATCTGACCTCAGACACTTCCCAGCTGTGTGACCCTGGGCAAGACATTTAACCTCCATTGCTAGCCCTTACCACTCTTCTGCCTTGGAACCAATACACAGTATTGACTCCAACATGGAAGGTAAGGGTTTAAAAAAAAGTGACTTGTCTATGATCACAGACAATGAGTATTCAGAACTAGCTTTCAAATCCATGTTCTGTGCTCCTTCCATTTGAATCTCATGTTCCTCCCATTTTACCACATATATGCTTATGCACTTTTTTCTTGCTATATGGGTTTTGGAATACATCATAAAATAAAGTATACATACATTAAGAAATGTCATCTCTCCTAAGATATGTCGTTACTTTTTTTATTCGAACACACAAAAATCACAGGATTTAAGAATCAGAATGGAATACAGAAATAATCCAAAACACCAGTGGTATTAAAACTCAAAAACAGGGGTCACTAACTCATACATAAATCTATAAGTTGCACACTAACTTAGAAAGAAAAAAGGAAGTGAGAAAATTATACTTCAATTTGCATTCAGACTTTATCTGTTCTCTCTCTCTCTAGAGAGCATTTAAAAAAAATCAGGAGTCATTTAGAATTGTCTTGGCTCACTGTATTGATCAGAGTATCCAAGTCTTTCATAGTTGATCATTATTACCACATTGCTGTTACTGTGCACAATTATATCATGGTTCTTCTAGAGTCATTTTCTATTAGTTCATATAGGTCTTGCCATGTTTTTCTGAAACCACCTCCCTCATCATTTCCCACAACATAATAGAATTCCATTATAATCATATGCCACAACTTGTTCATTCATTTTCCAAATGATGACCGTACCCTCAATTTCCAATTCTTTTCCACTACAAAAAAGCTGCTGTAAGTAAATATAGGTCATTTTTCTTTGATTTCTTGGGGATAAAGACCTAGTAGTGGTATTGCTGGATCAAAGGGTATGCACAGTTTTATAGCTTGATAGGCATAGTTTCAAATTGTTCTTCAGAATGGTTGGACCATTTTATTATTCTGCCAAAAGTTCATTAGTGTACCTATTTTTTTTTATCTCATCTCATCTTTTCTTTTCTATCATTTATCATTCCTGATAGGTCTGAGGTATGCTTTAGAGTTTTAATTTACCTTTCTCTAATCAGTAGTGATTTAGAGCATTTTTCCTATGACTATAGATAGTTTTGATTTCTTCATCTGAAAACCGCCTGTTTATATCCTTAGACCATCTATCAATTAGTGAATTGCTCTTATTTTTATCAATCTGATATTCTCAATTCCATATTCAGTATTTATTTGAGAAATGAGGCCTTTATCAGAGAAACTTGTAATAATTTTAATATTAATTTATTGTTTAAGTTACCTTTTAGCCAGATTTAACTTTCCTTATCATGTTTAATTAGATTTATTTTTGCATTTATTTTGAGATCATGATTGCTATTCCTTCCTTCAAAAAAAATTGGCTGAAGCAGATTAGATTCTGCTCCAGCCCTTCATTTTGACATTGTGTGTGTTTCTGTTTCAAGTCTCTCTCTTTCTCTGGCTCTGGCTCTGACTCTCTCCCTCTTTCTCTCTCTCTCTCCCTCTCTCTTTCTTTAAAATAAAAACTAAAGCTTTAAAGGAACATGAACAAATTATAAGTACATGTCTGGATTATCTACCTTCTTCCCATATTACAGTATTAATGATACAGTATTCAGGTTTTTTTAAATCCCACCCAGCATGTATAATGCTGTCTAGCAAATGTAAACAAAGTAGAATATGAGGCTTTTTGTGAAAAGAATGCAATTCAAAGACCAGGTTGAGATGAAATCTACTCTTAAAAAACATACCCATTATGATGTTGAAATATATGAAATGCTTATGAACTGTAAATTCATATGTACAACAAATTTCCAAGACAAGTAAAGCAGTTACTTGTTGTCATATATTATGCTGATTGACTTTAAAGGGAAAATAACCCTTATTTTTGGCATAAGAAAGCAGAAACTAATATGCATTAAATTGATGAATATGTAGAAAATATACAAGTATACAATAGCAAGAGGTTAGAAAGAGGGATACTTTGAAAAAGATTCATTAGTCTGTACAAGTTAGTTTTGATAAACTACTGCTACTTGTTACAATAAATTTAAGATTTTCATTTCAACAGTATTTTCCCACATATCAGAATCCAGATGCCTTTTCTGAAACTGTCACTTGGTGCTTTCTCCCTGACTCCCAATACACAGAAACAAGGTTTAGAATATCAACTAACCATTTAAAGCAATTATATGATACATCAAACATCAAACAAGCTACAGTTGAGATACTTGGACAAACACTATCAACACTTGAGAAAAAGCATTGGTTTTAAAATATGCTAAGTACTATCATGCACAAGTCACAATGAACACACTAATTTCACATCCCTCTGGAACAAAGTGTATGTGTGTGTGTGTGTGTGTGTGTGTGTGTGTGTGTGTGTGTGTGTGTAAATTTGCCTATCAGAGGCTGCATTACACTACATACGGTAGTGCAAAAGTGCCATGAATCTAATATCACAGAATTAAAACTCCAGTGAAGAAACTGAGTTATTCTTTGAAGTGAATCAAAAAGTAGGTCCCAATTGTGTTATTTCACTGCTAGTTCAGAAGCATCATCAGATAAATGCTGGTGACTTTTTTTGCTAAATAGTTAAAAAAAAAATCTGTAATATCAGCTTCCTCGAAAAACTGTAAGAACATACTGTTAAACTTGCAAAGAAATTCATCAGGTACAGATCTGTTACACTTATAGCTCCCAGAGTTTCTGGAATTATACAAAACAATCAATAATCACACAAATTTGACCAAAATGCAGACAGCTTCACAGCAGATATTTGTTGGATGGATTAAAAAATACATGATGAATGTAGGTCATAAAATCTAGTGCACTTAGTAATGCATACCCATTTTATGTTACATAAAAGACTGAAGACCTGGGAAAGCTGATGAGTGTTTTCTTTTAAATGTTCATTGCCATGAAACAAAACAAATATGTGCAAACTGCAAGGTCCCAAAAATAGCATTTAAGGAGTTTATATACAGAAATTTGACACTATCTGATCAAAAATGCAAAAGATAGACCTTCCCAGAGTTTATAACAGACCAATATCCTCTACAAGCTCTTCCAAGGCTTTATTCCCTGTGTGATAGCCTTACTCCTTTACTCTGGTTTTCAGTCTCCCAGATTCCAGGAGTTTGAATAACCTTTTTAACAAGTTCTTCAAAGGCACACTCTTTATACAACATCATAGGATTTTGCATTAGTCTTTATAAATAACATGGAATGCTTTTGTGCAAATTTTAGCCCTTCATTTCTATCAACTTCACAGTTGTCCTTATCAATTGTTTCCAACTAGCATTTTTACTTTGTCATTTCTCATGCAGTATGTTTCCAATTCACTTAACCAATTATCCAGCTTAACGAAAGTATCTCTTCTTTGTGACATCATGAACTAATAAAACACCACAAGCATCTTGGTAATACTCCTGACCCACAGGATCCCATATTGCAAATTTAGCTTTATTTGCATCAACTGATATAGTCTTCAACTTGAAGTCAATACCAATTGCTGGTGCAAGCTCTGGATCAAAGGTATCATCTGTGAATCTCAATAGCAGGCTGGATTTGCCGACCTCACTCTCCCCAAAGATCAGGATCTTTAGGATGGTCAGTATGTCCTCATTCATACTGGCTCCTAGTAGCATCTCCCAAACTAGACGGCCACCTCATTGTAGTTCTCTCCTCTTCACTATGGGGGAGTGGCCTGTGCATGCGCCAAGTGTGTCTCTTTTAAACAAAATATTGTTAGATTCTTGTTTCTGATCCATTCTGTCATCTGTTTCCATTTTATGGGTGAGTTCAACCTATTCATATTCATAGTTATGATTACTGTGTATTGATTATTGTACTGATGATTGTTCTTAATTACAATTCTAGCTCCTTTGACTTCAGGAACAGTATATTCCAAGACCTTTGCTCCTTTAATGTGGAAACCACTAAATCTTATGTGTCATTGACTGTGGTTCCACAATATTTGAATTGTTTCTTTCTGGACACTTGAAATATTTTTTCTTTGACTTTGGAGCCCTGGAATTTGGCTATACTATTCCTGGGAGTTTCCATTTTGGGATCTCTTTTAGAAGGTAGATTTTTTCAATTTCCATTTTACCCTCTGGAGCTAAGATATTGGGGGAGTTTTCTTTGATAATTGCTTGAAACGTGACATCTAAACTTCTTCCTGGATTATGACTTTCAGATAATTCAATAATTCTTAAATTATCTCTCCTTGATCTATTTTTTGAGGTCAGTTGTTTTCCCAAATGAGATATTTCACATTTTCTTTACTTTGTTTTTTATTGTTTCTAGATGTTTCATGTAATCATTAGCTTCTACTTGCCCAATTCTTACTATTTTCTTCAGAGAGCTCTTGTACCTGCTTTTCTATTTGATGAATTATTTAGGGATTTTTTTGGCGCTTCCCTCCCCCCCAATTTGTCTTATTCTGCTTTTTAAAGAGTTCTTTTCTTCAGTGGATTTTAGTGCCTCTTTTATCATTAGCTGAACTCTGTTTTTATGGTGTTATTTTTTTCAGGACTTTTTGTGCCTCTTTTACCAAGCTGTATTATTTCTCTTTTTATAATTTATTTGTCATTCTAATTTTCTTTCCCAATTTTTTCCAACTTCTTATCTCCTTAACTTTTCCAGAATTTTCATTGGGTTTGGGTACAATCAGCATTTTTCTTTGAGGCTTTTTTGTAGCTGTTTTCACATTGTTGTCTTCTTTATATTTTGGTTTCTCCTGCTGCTGTAGTTGCTTTTTATAGTCAAATTCTTTTCATTGTTGTCATTTGCTCTTTATCCAGTTTGCTTCTTGAATTTGAACTTCATGTTGAAATTGAACACTGATATCCTAGGGATAGGGGAACAGTTGCTATTGATCCTTTATACTTGAAGGCAAGCTTCAGGATTTTTCATGCTGTTGTTTCCAGAGCTACTTCTTGTGGGTCTGCAAGGTTTTGCTGCTCCCAAGATGTAATTATTTTGAGAGAGGTGTGGTCATTGCTCTCCTGGTTTTTACCCAAGATTGGAACCTGGTCCAATGAAGCCACAAGTATGGATGCTTTCTTTGCCTTAGAACTGCAAGTAGTGCCCCTACTCCCTTGTGACTCATTCCCAATGCTTCTCTCCACCCTGGAATTGAAATCCAGAATTGTGTATGGGCAAGAGAATTGCCAAACAGTGCCAGTTATGCACAGTACTGGCAAATGGTTCTCTGTAATCTTGTTCTGACTAGTTATCTGATCATCTTTATTGTCTCTGGGCCCAGAGCTCCTAAAACTGCTGCTGGCTGCTACTCCTGCTCTTGTTGCTAACACCATGGACTCCTACACTCTGGAAAGGCTTCCATTCCAGTGTCACAAACTCCTTCTGATGATCTCCTAAGTTTTCTTAGGTTGGAAAACTATCAAATCCTGATATTTTTCTTATGTCTGCCACTCCAAAATTTGAGTTGAAGCATTATTTTAGATTTGGGAGGGAAATGTTAAGAGAGTTCATTTGGGTTGCTTCTAATCTGCCATTTTGGCTCAGCCCCACTCCCTTACCTATTTATATTATAGATGAGGAAACAAGATATACAGCAATGAAGTGATTCACCAAAATATCTTCTTCAGCGGACTATACAGTCAGGGCTACTTCTAAATACTATGCTACTTCTAAATACTATGTAGGGCTAGAATCCATAGGCTATGTGGTAAAGACTACATTTAAAAAAAAAGATATTGTAAAAATCTCTCATTGAAGATTTAATTTTCAATAAAATGTTGTCCAACAATATTATGAAGGAATATATATATATATATATATATATAAGAACTTAGTTTCTGTCTTCTTTCTGTTCTTAATTTATATAAAATTTAATTCTTTGATATACAAATTAGTGTGAAAATATACTAACTTCCAAGCAAAAGCTGAGGCTGTAGAAAGGAAATAATATTATAATTTATTATTTTAGTTCAAATAAAATGTGGTTCAAGGAGGCACTGCTCTTCTGAAGTCATAAGATTATACAGATTTGAAGCAATAGAAATATTAATGATCATTGAGGTCAATCCCAAGATTTTGTAATTGAGGTTTCCCCGATATTTGCTCAGGGTAACACAGCTAATAACTGCGGACATATTTGACCCTAAATTTTTCTAATGTCAAGTCCATTGTTCTCTTTGCCATTATTCTGCCTCTTCCCCAGGTTGTAAAATTTTATCTTTTTTATTAATGTACTTCAGATACTTTTATAATTTATTGACATTGTTTTTGATTATGACTATCTCCAAATTTAAGCCTGGGTTTAAAAGGAATAGGTGGCAATGAAATAAAAAATCCTAAAGACATATCTCTGAATCTAACCAACTACTGCATAACCCTCTTAGACTATTGACTTTATCCAAAAGCAAAAGAAAAACAAAAGCTGGCCCTACTACAAGCTACTAGGGATGTTTTTCTATTTGAAATAGAGGTTCTAAATTTAAAATCTTTGGCCTACAAGCATCAAAAAAACTCAATGTAGTATGCTTCAATATGTCATTCATGGAATTAGTTAAATTGTATCATTCATGGGAAGAGTTTAGCAAATTCACTTCTTTCCCAAATATACATATTTTAAAAATAAACAAATTTGCCCAACAAAGACAATCAAGAAAGATATGATCAACTAAAATTTCACACATCTAACATCTAACTGATTTGAAGAAGACTGGCATATGTACTTAAAGTACCATAAAGTAATAGGGCCACAGAGAGTGTTAACTCTATGATAGCCACATCCTTTGATTTGCTATTGTCTTGGATTGCCACTACAATTCAGAGGAAGCAATATTAATCATAAAATCATTCAGTTCTGAAGTAAAGAACCAGCCTTGGATTAGATCCAAGGTAGACTCACATCATACTAAATTCCACTCCAGTACAAAGTTCTTCCAGATCTACAATTCATAAAGCATTTTAACTCAAAAGTCTTAATCATAACTGAGATGAATTCTCAGTTCATTTCACTGAAAGAGACTTGGTTAACCCTATTTTTGAGATGAAGAAACAGAGAGAACATCTAATGTAGACTTGTAAAAAGTGTGTGTGTGTAGGTGTGTGTGTGTGTGTGTGTGTGTGTGTGTGTGTGTGTGTACCTGGTCTTATATAACTAATCAAATAGTCTTTAAATTGAAAAGAGCTCCTTACCACATAGGGTAGTAGTTATAATTTAGGAAAAATACTAGACACCCAATCACTTTCAGTAAGCAAATCCAAGAAAAGAGCCAGTAACAAAATATATGACCTTCAATGCCTATACCCAAATGCATAAAACATGGATAATAACCAAGATAAATAGGAGATTTTAATGCAAGGAAAAAATGTGAGAAATAGCTAGTATGTTGGATGACTGAGACAAGATCTGAAAATACCCTGGCAATTTGGAACAATATATTTAATTTAATTTAATAAGATAAATCTTTTTAATTTTAATTTAAAAATTTTTAATTTTTAAAATTTGGCCCAGACCTGTGTTTTCATTGGTTTA
Source organism: Monodelphis domestica (assembly GCF_027887165.1). Classification (NCBI taxonomy): domain Eukaryota; kingdom Metazoa; phylum Chordata; class Mammalia; order Didelphimorphia; family Didelphidae; genus Monodelphis; species Monodelphis domestica. The sequence goes on from NC_077233.1 coordinate 192,587,274, forward strand.
GCTCTTTCTCAGTGAGGAAACTACCTTTATTGATGTCGATTGACAATGATTCTAAGTTGCCTGGGTCACTAAGAAGTAAATGATTTTCTAAGTGTCATAGTATGAAATAGAAGCATGACTTGAATCCAGCTTTATCTACTACGCCAGATTGCCTCATGAGATGAAATTTAATAAAGATAAATACTTGGGTTATAAGTATAATATAGGACAGATATAGATCTAGAAGTTCTAGTGGACTGCAAGAATGATATGAATTAACAGTGTGACCATATGACCAAAAAAACAAATACAATATTAGGTTATATACACATATATATAATGTTCAAAACATGAGAGCTATATTATGTCCTTATCATGACCCATTTGGCATATTGTACTCAGTTATGGGTGTCATATTAACACATCTACAGGAAGATGAACAGAATGGTGAGAAGGCCAGTAATCATGAAATATGATAAATGTTTGAAGAAACTAGAAAGGTTTAGCTTAGAGAAGACAATGCTTAGGGAGAACCTTCAGTTTTCTAGAGGGTTGTTCAGATGAAAGGTTTAGCCTTAATTTGTTTGGTCACAAAAGAAAGAACAAAATGGAGAGAATTGGCAGAAGTGGCAAAGAGGCAAATTTATGCTCAATTTTATGAAAAATTGACACATTTTGTCAGTAATCAAAAAAAAATAAATGATGGATGAGCCCTGGTTAGGAAGGTGTAACTAATTCTCTTGGTCAGGTTCACATCACCCAAGACTATCTCTGAGGTCCCTTCAAATTAGGAGTTTCTCTAATTCTGTGATGTTGTGACACTCAAAAAGACAAAAAAACAAAATCCTAGTTTGAAGTTGCCAAGGTGAAATGTCTGTGATTGTAAATGATAAATCTTACATCTATAGGACCCTGGTCAATATCAATAATTGATACTCATTTATGAATGGCAATAAAAGAGTTCTATCCAGTGTTGGAAGACACTTCTTGACAAAAGCTATACAGCACATTAAGTCATGAAGTTTTGAGATGAAAGGAATTTTCTAAGGCTAGGGATTCTTGATGAAGTGAGCATTGAAGAAAGGGGATCCAGATCCACTTTGTAGGACAGTCAGCAGGGTATTTGAGAGAAAGCACTTTATTTACAAATTGAGTCCTTCTGGTCTATAATGTAATAATGACCAATGTGAGGACATTTTATACCCCAGTTGATGCTATTGTCATTTGCTCTAAAAATACTCAAGTGGGCTAGCATCTATAGACACTTGTTTTAATTCAATACATACTCAAAAGCCCTGGATAATTTGTCTTATTTTTAATGTGTTTTATGGAGAACTAGAAAGCACCAAACTGGATGACACCAGGCAATCCAAAATGCCCAGGAACTGTCAAATAAAAGGCTTTTGAAACTTATTGATCTAGTCAAACAACAGCATGATTCATATACTTGTTTGCATGAATTTTTCCACCACTTCAATGACTGAATAAATCAATCAGCTGTTTTAGCATTACAAAGATATAACCTTAGTTGGTTAAAACTAAAAAACCATATTTGGTTAGATAATTAGAGCCTTCTTTTTGTTTTTCTTATAGCATATTTTCATAGAGGAGAGAAACATGAAACGACAATTATATGAGGTTTGAGGAAATCTTAATGAGAAAGGAATTGGAACAATTAACCAGAAGGGAATAAAATACAAAACAAAAGTCTTAAAATTAGATTGTTATATATTAATTTAACTATTTGTTCTACCAATAACTTTGTGAAGAAAGTATTCTTGTATTAAATCTTTAATAAAAGAAAAATCGCCTTTTGTTATAACTTTTTAAAACATATCATGGAAGGGAATTTCTTTTGAAAAAGTACTTACACCCTCCACAAATCTTCAGACCCATTTAGCAACAAGTGAGTAAAAAAAATAATTTTAGAAGAAAAAATGTCTCATATTGGTTCAAGGAGTTTTTGAAATGTGTCTCTATTACTAGCGTGTCTCCAAAATACATATCACAATTAACTAACCAGAGTGTAGATTTTCCCAAGATACATTCCACCAAGGCTGACAAGTGAGGATTTAAATATGAAATTTCAGTCCACAGTAAACAGTTCCAGAAAATGAACAGCTGGAATAGCTAGAATTTTTAAGTCGTAGGCACACTCGGCCTGGGCTCCTTTGCATATCTAAGAAAAAGGGAATGCTCAGGCACTGGCCCAAGCTTCTGGTTATCACTATATTGTTATCACTAGGTAAAACAATAAAATGAGAGACTAAATAATTACACAATTCTCCCACCAGGAGATGAAAAACACGACTTACTCATTTTCCTCTCATTTCTCCCAAGCACCAAAAGGAGTTGGAATTGTCCTAAAAGGCATTCTAGTTATTGACAATTGATCAATTAGAGAAAATGTTTAAATTTTATGCAAAGTAGAAATTATCAAAAAAGGATATAACTTTCTTTTGAGCTAAAAACATACAATATTAACTTTCCAAATTCATATCATTCATATTCACATGTGATAGGAAGCAGATTTTGAAATATCTAACAATGTAATAAGAAATTGACATGATTTGCTTTGCTTATGCTTTTACAAATTTAAAGGATTTCATGCTAACACAATTACGATCAGCATTCAATTCATTATGTTAGCATGTTAAATCCCATTTGTTGCATACCTTTGTGGCCTTATTTAAGTTGTAATTATTCTTTCCCCTATAGTAAGAGTAAAGCTACAGATCTTAGATTTCAGTCTTGCCAGAGGATAGCTTTCTGGGGGGGGGGGGCAATAATGCCAAAGATAATAATATTACATTTCTAGATCCCATTTCTAGATTTTATCAATGCTTTAAAATTGCTTCTTCCCATTACACATTTTTTAATAGCTTGATACAGATTACTTAATTCCCATTCACTTTAGGGGTATGAATAGGAGCCAAGGGTGTAGAAAATGACTTTCTGAAAAGATACTTCATAGGAAAAGTTTTAAGAGTAAATCATGATAGGATACTTAGGAGAGGGAGATGCAGTCAAATATGCCACCCAGTTAGAAAAAAATCAAATAATCTTTTTTGAAACACTGGGAAAATATGCTATTTACCTAAGTTTAAGCCAAAGATTTGAAACATGGGATGATGCTTCTACATCATGCAGTGAATACTAACATTCTTCCTAGAAAGTTTAATTTTTTGGCATATCCATTTTATTCCACTGATAGACAGAGCAAACAGATCTATATATATATATATATATATATATATATATATATATATATATACACACATACACACACACACACATATATATATATACATATATATGGGGAGAGCTATAAACACTGCTATTAGCTAATAAGGTAAAATAATTTGTTTATAATTTGTTCATACTTTTTTCCTAAGTATTCTATTCTGTGGGAAAAATCCAGATATGTGCAATTTAATATTTAATACTGTGGGGAAATGATAAAAAAAGACAGCCTGTTTTCTGTTTGGGTACAACAATACACAATGTTGTTCTAAGGGAAGTCAGTAGAGTCAGCTTTCAATGATTCATACTAATAGGGGATGAGAGTGTGAATTAAAAACATGGCAGTTATGTTCCAAATCATTTATACTAAATTTTCAATTCCACCAGCATTTAATGAATGTCTACCATTTGCTAATCACAAAGACAAAAATAATCTATTCCTTGCCCTTAAGAAGCTTACATTTCCTTGGAGGAAAGCAATATGCACATGGAGAAATAAATAAAATTTATACAGAATAAATACCAAGTAATTTCATGGGAAAGAGAGAGGATTTGAGCACCCTGGGGGATCTTGTGTATTTCTAGTGTTCAATAAGGGTGGTGTCTGATTTTTTTCTTCAAAACAAAGGACAATGCCACATGAAGGTAGCTGTCTCATTTCCCCATTCTTTCTTCCTTGTTCAACTTTTCCCTTCAGGCCACTCATTACTGGCAACAGGTCTTGTCTGGAACTGATGTAGTCCTAATTAGCACCAAATTAATAGGCTCCCATAATATGGTTTTAGCTTATTTTTTAAGTGTTACCCATTCTTTCTGGATTTTACAATCTACTCAAGTCTGAACTACTCACCATTCCCTGAATTTATGTCACCCTTTCCCATCTCTATGTTATTACTCACTGTGTTCCCTTGAACTGGAATATATCCATGTCCCTACCTTCCACATCTTCCCTTTTCAAAGTCTAATTCAAGTGCTCCTTCTTCCATGAAGCCTTCTTTGATCCTCCCATGTAGAAGTAATCTCTCCCTCTTTGCTTCAGAGCAGACCTTACTTGATGGGACTTTTCTTGGTCTTCATCCTTCTCAACCAAAGTAGGCATCTGACCCAGTTGATCACTCTCTCCTCTGGGATATGCTCTCTTTTCTGGGTTTTTGGGACACCACTCTCTCCTAATTTGCCTATTTCCTGTCTGATTTCTCCTCATTCTTCTCTGTTGGTTCATCATTGATAGCAGGACCCCTAGAACCTTGGTTCTTTTTGCTTCACTCCTTCTCTTGGTAAGCTTCTTAGATCTCCTGGGGTCAATACCAGGTCTGTGCAGATGATGCCCAGATATGTACCCAGCTCCAACAGCCAGTCAGAACTTCAGTCCCACCTTACCGATGGCCTACTAGACATTTCAAATTGTGTTCCAGAGACATATTGCACTCAACATGTCAATTTCTAAATTCATTGTCTTTATTCCTAAACCCTTTTCCTCAAACCTCTTAATTTCTGCTGGAGGTGTCATTTTTCCAGGTTTACAACCTCAACATTACCCTGGATTATCCATTGTTTCCCACCCCATCCATTGTTTCCCACCCCTGATATCCAGTCAACTGTTAACAACTGTGGTTTTTCCCTTTCCATTATCTCTTGATTCTATTCATTTTCTCTATATTCACACAGCTACCATTTAGACCTTCATCACTTCTCAGTTCAGATTAAGGTAATAGTCTCCTTCCTGTTCTTCTGGCCTCCAGTTTCTCCCCACTCCTGCCAATGATACATACTGTGGCCAAAGTATTATTCATTAAGGACTCCTCGAATCAATCAGTTTCAATGCCTTTCTAATATCTCTAGGGTAAAATAGAAATTTGTATATTTAGCTTTTAAACCCTTTTATGACCTAGCCCCAACCTATTTGTCCACTGACATACATATTACTTTTCCCTCTCAGCCTCTGCCATCCACCACCCAAACTGGTCTCTGTTTGTTCTTTCTGTTCCTCACATACAACACTCCATCTACCACCTCCATATTTTTGCATTGGCCATCTGACATATTTGGAATACAGAGGACTTTGTTTTATGCAATCTCAGCACCCTTGAATTCAAGTGTATGTGATTGGCAATTAAAAAATAAAGGCAGAAAAAGGTTTTAATTATGTGCTAAATCTGCTCCATTTCCCCCAAACAGTGTCTTTCAGAAGTTTGTCCAATCACACCCATTCTTGCTCTGAGAAGCCCTAGTGTGAGTCATTATATTGTTTTGTGTCACACATTAGCTCCCACATCAATCCTTGTTCAGAGTTCTCTCTTGCAACAAGTCATGTCCAAGTCAGAGCAGTGCTTCTCTTTATTTCATTAACACTATTTAGTTATTAGTAATGGTCCTAATTGAAAGTGTAGTAATGTTGCTAGCTCTGATAAGCCTAAGAAAAGTCATAAGGTCTCCAAGTATGTTCAGAAAAGAAATACTGATTAAATAATGTGGTTTGCTGTTATGGATGATTTTCAACTTACAAAAGGATATTGAATATAATGGTCAAGTTAAAAAAAGGCCCTTTTTCCTTTAAGCAGCTTAAACTACCATTTTCTACATGAATTTTCCCTGATTTTCTTCTAATGTTAATGCCCCCCCTCTCTCAAGCTACCTTGAGTCTTTTTTATATTTATTTGTTTTGTATTTATATACTTTATATTTGTGCTATACATATTTTAATATATATTTGTTTTCTCCTATATACTAATATAAGCAAATATTAGATTTTTGTGAGTAAGGGCTGTTTTTTTCTTTGCACTTTGGATCTAGCAGAATCACTGCATAATAAACAATAAATCCTTGCTGATTGGTTATTAACCAGAATTAACCACTTCATACCTCTCCTGTATACTCCTGTATGCATGCTAATTTAATTTTTGTTTTAATGCCTCTCACCTCCTTTAATAGGAAAAATACTTGAAAGCAGTGCTTATGTCTTATTTGTCTTTTTGTCATCCTTCAACTAATATGGTACTTGTCACAACACAGGTGCTTAATAAGTGTGTATGGATCTGAATTTAATCTAAGCTACCATGGGGCAATTTGAAATATCATGGCAAATAGGTTTTTATCTATAGATATCAAAATTTGGAGGTCATTTAGAACACTTATATTCCTTTACCAGATAGAAACAAATGAATTTACATTTATTCAACAAGAACTATTACTTTAAAAAAGAAACCACTAAATGACATGTTTTCTACCACTCGCTCTCCAGGTGAGTTCCTCTTGGTCTCTTTTCTGGGACAAGCCTGCAGTCTCTATCTAAAGGGCCAGTGTCCTTGAAGTCTCACTCTCTCCACTCAGGATGGTGTCCTGGGATCCTCTCTGGGGCCTTGGGTTCTAAGATCCCAGGTCTCTATACTCCACACAAATTAGTTTTTATCTTACAGAAGGTGATTTGATGAAGCTTTTCATGTTGCTTCCACAGACACCCAAATTGTTATGGCAAGGCATTATGCTAATTGATGGGAGTATAAAGAAAGTAAAAAATGGTTCCTTCCTTGATGGACTTACATTCTGATGGGGGAAACCACATGTAAATAACTAGGTACATATAGGAAAAAGAGAAAAGGGTAAGCTATTAACAAAATATGAACAAGGACAAAAGGATTTCTAAGATAGGAACAAAACAATCAGGTGTCATTATTAAATTTGAATGGAATTAATTAATCATACCACAAGCATTTATTAAGTGCTTATAATGTGCCTAGAACTGGAAAGAAAAAGATAGAAATGAACTTCTTCCCTTCAAGAAGCTTACATTTTTTTAGAAAGTTTATCATTTGCCTAAAGTACCCCTTAGATAGTGGAGATTCTTAGTAACATGATGCAGCAGCTCTACCATCCTATGGATTACAATTTCATCAAACCATATCTTGCCTATGTCATGCGCTAGTGTCAGGAAAACTCAAACTGAAAGGTATTTATTTTCTATATTCCAGAAATAATCAACCCATAGCAATTTACTTTTGACACACTGATGTATAGTAACATAAGCTAAGATCTCTAAAATTTCTTCTAGTTCTAACAAAATTAACCAATTTAAAAACTATTGTAATTTTATTTTGGGAAAGTCTTTAGCTTTAATGGCAAAAAGAAAAAAAATGGCAAGGTGAAAAACACTGCATTTTATAGAGCTCACCTAAAGGATCTGTTAAGTTTTTGTCTTCATTTGCATATCTGCTCTTTATTAAATTTGAATTTGTATTTCAGACAAGTTAGAATTGAAGGTCTATACTTCTTTAAACTCAGCAATGATATACGGAAAGTGAAATGAAGGATTCCATGTCAACCAATGATAAAGTCAAGTCATGAGTTGTTCATGTTCATTATCATGAACTTGATAATGAACTTGTTCATGTTCATTATCAAGTATATCGCATGCCTCAAATTCATAGATGAAATGGAAGAATCTCATAGAGAAGAATATGACAATTCAAGGAACGTGAAATAAATTGTTTCCCAACACTAGCTTTGTTTAATGTTTTAACATTAAGATGAAATACTATAAATATCTGATCTCTCTCTCTCTCTCTCCTAATATGAGAGAAGATCTAACTATAAAATTCAATTCAATCAACATTCAAGTCTCTACTATGTGCAAGATGTAGGTACTGGGAGTTAGAAGATACTTATGACACAAACACTGCTCTCACCGATTATGCTCTAATAAGGGAGAAACAACATACCCAAATAATTGATACAAGTTAAAATACAATAGGTACAAAAGAAAGTTCATTTAAAATACTATAAAAAATGTGAGAAGTAAATAATACTTTCAAGTAATAGAGAGGTTAGAGAGGTCTTCATGGAAGAGGTGGCCCCTGTTTGGGAAGAATTTCAATAGATGGATCTCCATCTATTGAAGAGGAAAAGTATGTTCCAGGCATAAGAGAGATCATGATCAAAGGCAGAAAGGTGAGAAAGAGTAGGTAAAGAGGGAACAAAGAAGTTTGGCTAGGTACTAGAAAACTTGAAGGGAAACTGCTCCAGGAATGAGGAACTATTGACAATTTTCACAAAGAGAAATGACAGGATCAGAGAGATACATCAGGAAATTTACTCAGAAAATGATGCAAAAGAAGGATGGAGGAAGGCCCTAGAGGCATCACAATGATCAAGTCAAGTGATAATGAGGACTTGAAACCAATGGCTGCAATGGAGTGGATAAGATAAGATAGATTCAAGTCACAGAATGAATATGGATTGGCAAAGTGGCTAGATTCAGAGAAAAGGAAAGAGTTAAAGACAATTCCAAACTTACAAGCTTGGAGTACTGGAAGGATAATGTTGACAGCAATGAAAAAATAGAGAGACAGACAGACAGACAGGCTGATAGAGAGACAGAGACAGAGACAGAGAAAGAGAGATAAAGAGAGAAATATAAATGTCAGGAGAAGGGACAGTTTTAAGGGGAGAACTGAGTCCTTCAATTTGGACATACTAGAAGGTACATGACAGATAATTCCCAAGAAAATATCTAGTACACAGTAGAGGGGCAAAAAAATTTTCTGTTTCTCCCTAATCATCTTTAGCTGATCAGGGTAAAAAAACTATACTTTTACATAATAATTTACTGAGAGTTTTCATTTTGTGGTGAGATCACCTTGGTTACATTATTAGCATCACAGACATCATCTAACAATACCCTGCAATAACCTATAGTTATTGTGGTAAGGAAACAAAGTTTCATAAACTAGTAAATATGTCTCAGTTGTAAAAAGCAATATTTGTTTTGGGCTTTGTCAACTAAAATCTTCTTCTGGAACTTGATTCAAAAATATTGCCCCCAATTTGCTTTCAATTCATTTTCCAATGTGATTCCTAACTCAAAGTATTTCATCAGTAACTTAATATAAAGCTAACTTCTTGGTCTCTTTTCTATTTCTTCTATGCTGACTCTACCTAATTCTCAACATTTTATGTTTCCCATTTCATGGACTCCTTCATTAGAAAAGCCCTGCAGTAGGGTTGGAGGAGACCCAACATCTATATAACACAGGATCCCTGCCTTCTTGTAGGTCACAGCTAATGGAGGGACAAGACACCAATATGGGTAATCTATTATAAAATATATACACTAAGTACATTCTGGAAGGGAAGAAAAAAGTTTCATGTGACTTCTGCTCAATCCTTGATTTTATATCCTGGAAACATGTGCTGGAATTTTTATAGTGTAGCATATCATTCTTCCCCTTAATCTAGGGCAATATTTTGCCTAATGTCCAAGCAATGCTGAACATATTAATTTAATTTTTCGAATTCATTGATATAGACCTTAAAAATAAAAAAATGTTTGTGAAGCATGTACTGAAAAGTTTTATGTATGTCTCAGACCAATTAATATTAATAAAGGCTACAGCTCATTAGTGTCTCATTTTACAACTCACCTTCTTCCTCCGTCTTCTCTTTTTCTTTTCTTTGGCTGCTTGTGCTTGTTTGTGCTCCCATACCAGGTTAGTCAGGTTAGCCACGTACTCATCAGTCTGCTGTAGAAGGTAAGCTAAACGCCTATCTTTCTTCTGATCAATCAGTTTTCGGTAGCCTTCTTCATCTTCAGCCTTTCGGGGTAACAAGAATATCCTTCATGTAGAACATTTAGTGCGAACTCTACTTTTTTCATAGCTCTCATGACAACTCTGATATCAATGACACAGAAGTTACTGAAGCCTGAAATTATAGAAATATATACTTGGAATAGATTGCACTTCATGCAAATACAAAACCAGAAGGGACTTTAAGGGTCATCTCACTGGACGTCTCTAATGTTACAGATGAGGGAGCTGAAAATCTGCCTTGCTCAAGCTCAAACACTTAGCAAAGTAACAGAGCTAACACTTACTCCTGTGTCTTTGATGCCAAAATCTGGGGCCCTTTCCATTTGTTAGGCCACAGTACTATACCAATGTGATGTGAAGAAATAATATATAAATGATATATTTACATATATAAATAATATATAAACTTATAAGATATATGAACTGTAGAAAGTTCTTTTAGAAATAGACTTAGAGTACTATACTTCAATCGCCCAGCCCGTTGGAAACATAAACCAATAAAATTTAATTTCATCAACAAAATAAAACTATTTGTTAACAGTTCAGTGAAGCTTTTTTGAAGTATCAAATCTTCTGCACAATGGGAAACTTAATAGTTTGTAAATTCTCTTTGCCTGGAAATGAGGAACATGTGGATTTTGCCCAGCCCAAATGTTCTAAGGCAAGTATTTTTCACCTCAGTATCTAAAAATAACTTGTTAGTAAGCAACAAACCCTATAAAAGTTTCTGTTAGAACTGTTTCCCCTCTCCCAAAATAAAAATTTAAAAAAAAAAACTGTTTTCTGAAACTGATCAACTAGCAACCTTACCATGACAACACTGTGAATGAACTTCATTTGGTTAATCATTTAGTTATATGAGTATTCACCGATCAAATACCTGAGCTATAAAATCCAGGACAGCCCCAGATTGGGTTATATTTTCAAAGAGTTTATTAGGTCTTCTTATCACTTCAACCCTTACAGTGTCTTTCAACTTCTAAAAAGGCAGGGTTTTAAAGGAAATCACTCAAGTCATCCCAGGACAAAGAGGAAGCTCTAGATTAGAGTCAGATTCATTATGGGGCAGCCTCGAGATGGTCAAGCTTGGGACATTTCCCTGGTGCTCACCAAAGCGAAAAGAAAAGTCTCATTATTCAGTATAAAATGTTACCTGCCCTGCGTGAGTGTAAATTGAAGATAGAGGCATGATATTCTACCTACTCTAACCACTCTTGATTTTGGTTGATAATTAAAAGAAAACAAAACAGAAAACCAGTTTTTGTTATCAATTAATTATATCATATAATTATATTAATTGCTTTGCAATGCTTAATCATTAGTGTCTATCCAACTAGTTACTAAAGTAGCAAGAAATAATTGAACTAAATGCAAACTCGGGCGGGGGGACCACTATGATATGGGATATATTTGCTGTTTGAGATTGTGATTAAACACCAAAGTGTCCCCACCACATTGATTTAAAAAATGTATCATTTTTTTGCTCTAATGGCAAAAGAAGATGAGCAAAACCAGAATCAGAAATCTTATTCCAGGGAATTTCCTGGGGATTTAGGGAATGAATGAAGTTAAGGGTGTTATCTTCTATCCAATCATTATTCCCTGGAATGTTCTTTGGATCTTCTATCATTATGTCTTATATATACTGTGTGTGTGTATGTGTGTGTGTGTGTGTGCACACGCGTGCATATTAAAAAACAAAACAAAACATCCAAGTAGCAAGCCAAGGTTGATTAGAGAAAAGACAAGCAAATAGCAATTCATTATAATGATGTTCACATCTTCTTTCTTTGAAATGTCTGCCCACAAGTGAGAAGCAGTGCAGTCAATTAGAAAGACTACTAGATGATATGTCATGGGGCCTCAGCTTTGCATCCTAACTCTATACCTTACTACCTTACCACCTGGACAAGCCATTTAACTTCTGTATCCTCAGATTCCTCATCTTTCAAATGAGTTGCACAGGAGATGGACTAGATGATGATGATGATAGCTGCATGGCACTTTAAGGTATGCAAAATGCTTTATAAATACTATATCATTTGATCTTGGAAGGTGCTATGATTATCTCCATTTTACAAATGACAAAACTGAGGCAGGCAAAAATAAAGTCACTTGCCCTGGGTACCACCACTAGCAAGTATCTGAGGCCAGTGTTCCGCACTCCAGTGGGTCTAACGTGCTATCCATGAAATGATCTTTAAAGTCCTTCCCAGCTCTAGTCTATAAAGCAGAGAAATGTATTGGCACATAACCAATCTACCATTTGTGAGGAATATGTGAAAAAAGAGAGATGTTAAGTGATTCTTGGAACCATACCCAAACTATTGGAAAGAAGTGGCATTTTGATGGTGAGTTTTAAAAAAGGAATATCTAAAAGAAGTAGGGAATTGGGTTAATAAGTACTGGAAGATTTTCAGAAGGAGGTTTTTCTCTCACTGAAAAAGGGATAAGATTGAACTATTTCATAGTTATATCTGGAAGGGACCTCAGAAATCATTTAATCACCTTAAAGATGAGGAACTGAGACCCAGAGACATTATGTGACTTACTCTGGATCACAGAGGCTGCAAGTGGTTGAAGCAAGATGTTAACTCAGTCTTCTGATTCCAAATCCAGTACTCCTTCCACTGTGGCATTTGAAATCATTTTTGTTCCTGGTCTGAGACTAACTCTAACTTCTCCCTGCCAAAAAGCCCTTTATTTCTTTTTTAATCTCATAAGGATTTTCTATGCTTTTTTATTTGGCGCTCAACACAATACAGTAAATTACATTGCTTTATATTTATAATTGGAATTTGAACAGTGCCAATCTGGAATATAGAAAATCTGTTCAACTCAAGTATATGTTCTCTTAAAGTGAGGGAAATGTAATAGCTGTCAAATACTACCATGTGCTCATTATTAGAACTATAGGAGAGGGGTTCTTAACCTTTTTTGTGTAATGGGCCTCCTTGGCCATCTAGTAAAGCCTATGTTCAGAATAGAATTTGAAAAATGTATAAAATAAATCAAATTACAAAAGAAAATAATAATATTAAAAGTTCTCAATATAGCTTAAAAAAAAAAAAACCCTTACCTTGTGTCTTGAACCAAAAGAGTGGTAAGGACTAGGGAATGAGGGTTAAGTGACATGCCCAGGGTCACACAACTGGGAAGTATCTGAGGTCAGATTTGAAACTAGGACCTCCCATCTCTAGGCCTGGCTTTCAATCCACTGAGCTACCCAGCCACCCCCTTCAAAATAGCTTTAAAAGAAGGTCATGGGCCACAGGTTAAGAACTCCTGTATAGAGCAACAAAGCCACTTTTTGCAGATTTCAGCAAGTATGCCTCTTACCATCAGTCTCCTCATTCTTTCTTTTTCGATGCGTTCTGTTTCTTTCTTCTGCTCCCGTTCAGTGTTAGCATGCCAAGTTGCCACTGCTTTAGAAAGTTTCTGAATTTTCCCAGCCACTGATCGATGATACTCCTTAAAATCTTTTGCATGTTGCAAAATGCTGTTCAGGTATTCCTAAGATCATTGAAAAAAGTATAATTAAAACCAGTCTCCAGATGCATAATGAGGTTTTAATGTTTTGGAAGGAACTTTCAAAGCAAATTTAACAGGAATGAAAAAAATTAATGCATGTCATAAAAAGCAAACTATGTCTCATTTTAATTGGAGAGTTTTCCAAACTATTGTCCATGGGAAGGCTGTCCCTGAGGAACCATTTGCCTATAGAGGAGTTATTAAACCATACCAGTTCCAAGATGTAGTGAGACTAATATGTTCGTTTAATTGTTCTAAATGAGGCTGACAAAATAGAATTGTATCCACTAGAATGTTAAATGATAACCTTTCATGTTAACAAAAATTACTATATATAACACAAGTACTACAATTCCCTCACTTTAATTTTTTCAAATCTTTGCCAGACGTAATTTCCTAAGTCTAGGATTCATCTGATGAATACTTCCTCTAGCAATGTCAAATAGAACCTCCCTGAAACCTACAGTCTTGGGTTTTGTTTTGTTTTGTTTTGTTTTTAATTCTTTTTATTAGAACTCATCTGAATGTCAGATATATCTGGTGCTGGTTAGCAAGAATCATTTGTACATTTGATATTGATGGTGCCAAAATCAAAACAGCAACTAGATTTGAAATGGATTGGGAAGAAGTGGTAAAGGGGATGTTAATAAAAATATATTATAGGTAGAAAAGGATCAGGACATGGGGGAGAAGAAAAGTGGAACAATGGGAAGAAGGCAAAATGGATAAAACCAGTAAGAGATTAAGTGAGGATGAAAAGCTGGGCATATCAAAATCCCTTTAAAAGATATAAATTTATTGAGAAAATCTAAGTGAGAAAAAGGACCAGAAAGTAGGAGATAGAGAAGGAAAGAGATAGAAAGAAAAGAAGAGGTGAAGGAAGAAGAGCTGAAAAGAAACTAGATGAGAGAGAGAGAAGAGGAGGGGGCACAAGTCAGAAAGATGAAAGAAAGATTAAGAGAATCACTACAACAAAGATGCAGAAGCTTACACTGCCCAGATGGCATTAAAACCATGCTGAATAGTCTTATAAAATAAAACATGCAGGAAGAGTGCTCTGCCTCCTACCAATTTGATTTTTAAGAGGTAAATAAATAAGGTCCCTGGGAAGGTGACATGAGGTCAGTTGAAACTCCACTCCCCCCCACACTCTCCAAAAAATGTTATGAAAGAAAAAGAACTTAGCGAGTTATTCACTAATCACTGAAAGGTTAAGGACCTTACCCAAATTGTAGTCACTACATGGAAGAAGCCAATCTCAATTCCATGTCTTTGTAATTCAAGGCAAGCTCTCTACCCACTCTACTATGCTACCAACCTTTAAACACATTTCATTAAATTAAAAAATGTCTTGAATCCACTGAATTCCTCTCTAATAATATTATTTCATGGTAAATAGTTGACCTCAGGTTCCTTAACCAGTATCAATGGAGCATAGCAGCAACTGAAAATGTTTCAGATATAGGTCAACTGACTGGAATAGGGGGTCCTCACAAGAGGTGGCCACCCTGGAAGTACTTGTTTTTTTATTCACAAGTCAAGAAGACCATGAATTAATTTGTGGATTTACAATCTGCATTGATAGAGGGAATACCCAAGCCATTAATATCAAAGATGTTATTAGAGAGTGATAGAAAATGTATTTATTAGCTAAGAATAGCATATGTGAAACATGGCTAATTAAAAACTTAATTAGAAAATGCTATCCTATTACAATTAGCAGTGGCACAAAAGAAAGAGACTGGCCTCAGAGTGAACAAAATCTGTTTCCCAGTCTTGCCCAGGGCAAGTCAATGAACCGCTCAGCCCTCTGGGCAATTCTCTGAGACCATTCTAAAGAACTGGCTTTTTGGGGGAGAGGCAGTTCCTTTTATCAATGTAATCACAAGATCAGTCCCTATCTTATTTAAATATGTTTAAAATATTTTAAAACTAGATATCAAGTTAATCAAAATTAACCAAACACTTTACAATGGCATTTTCTATAATGCCAAAATATAGAATTGTTACATGACATAAAACAATATCATTTTATACAGTGGGCCAAAACATATACCACTATAAACAAAAATGTCCGATCTTTTAAAAAATTAATTCATTTGAAGACTCCAACTAGATTCAGTCATAATCGTATTCATTATAAGAAAAAAACATTTAACCTCTGACATTTTCCCGTCTCTCTCCTCCCATTAATCGAATGTTCATGATTACAGAAGTTTGAGGAGACAACCTCCACAATTAAATGTTCTACTATGTCCTGACATGTAGGGGCAAACAAGCACTAGAATAAAAATAAAGAAACTTGGGTTTTGGTCAAGGTTTTCCTTCTAACTAGGTGCATGACCATAAGCAACTCCATTTATCGTTTTGGGTCTCAGTTTCTACTTGTATAAAATGATTGAGTTAGAATGATCTCTAAGGTCCTGGGCAATTCTTTCACCTTCATGGTCCTCACCAATTTCTGGTTAATATGTTACCAAGGGCTCATGGCTACAACCAGTTTTGAAACACTTTCCCCCCCATACATTGTATTGCTATTAAAAACTGATGCTACGGAAGAAGCGTGGGGTCAGAATACCTGGTGCTTCTGTCTGCGCTTTCTCTCCTGTTCAATCTTCTGTTGTTTCTCAAGCTTTTCTGTCATGCGAGCTTCCCTCAGTGTTTGTCTCTTGCTGCGTTTGTAGGCTTTGGAGTTCAGGGCAGTCTCTAAGGTTGTGTCCCGACGCATACAGGCTACCACTTCTTGTCTTAACTGTCAAAAGAAAGGAGATAGTGTCTCATCAGCTGAAGGTTGATGCTTCTGACCTCAAATACAAGAAGACCTCAAAGTTTAAGTAAAGTTTTAAGC
This sequence comes from Monodelphis domestica, assembly GCF_027887165.1. NCBI lineage: Eukaryota > Metazoa > Chordata > Mammalia > Didelphimorphia > Didelphidae > Monodelphis > Monodelphis domestica. The sequence goes on from NC_077233.1 coordinate 192,603,459, forward strand.
TATTAAAGCTTTTCTTTTAGGTAACAGAATTTGTACTTTACATGAGCTTTTCATTGTGTTTGATCTCCATTAATGTTTCTACACAATTTATTAACCCTCAGAGACAACTGGGAGAAAAAAATAACTCGATTAAAATAATTTAAAAATTACATTTTCAATGCTGGCATAATTTTTTTCTAGTAAAGGTCCATAAATCATTAAAAAACCCATAAAAATGAAATAAAGTCTTTCCTGATTACCCCATTTGAAATTGACACTTTCCTTTTCATATTTCTTATAGCCTAGGGGCTAAACTTTTCCTTTTCCCTTACTATCATTTTCCTTGCATCATATTTACTGACTGCCTATTAAGTTCATCTCCCACTATGAAAAGGTAAATTTCTCAAAATAGGAATGATGTTGCTTTTCTTCCTTGTATCCTTTATGTGCATAACCAGCATTGGGCCTTGTACATGATCTAGATTTAATCTTTTTTTTACTAACTTTAATAATTCAATTAATGTAAAAAAGGCAAATAAGTATCTTCTATATGTATATATATATCCCACACACACACACACACATATATATATATATATATATATATATCTTCTTTAAATGCTGATTTACTTTTAGTTAGTTTTTACTTTGCTTTTAATTTAAAATTCTCTTTTTAGGACTAAAGGAGCAACTTCAGCAATACTATGATATTACATAAACATTTTTATTTCATACTATGATGTGTTAAAAGGTATTTAATATAATTTGTTTAATGGTTCATTTACAAAGAAAGTATTAGTTGTGTTATAACAACTCTACATATATATAGACCTATATGTGTGCTATATATATGATTATACATATATGTATATCAGTCAATAAACATTTATTAAGCACCTAATGTGCCAAGCACTGTATAAAGCCCTGAGAGGTTGGAGTGTTTATATATGCATATATATATATATATATACAGTTACATATATATGCATATATATACATAAGCACATGTACATGTATGCCTAGTGATATTCCTTGTGATTAATTGAAAGTTTATATCATTTCTTAATATTTAACTTTTACTACTGAATAAAATTAATTCTTACTATTGAATAGTAAGCATGTAATGCATACTTTCCTATCAGATGACCTGGAAACAAAATTAAATTTAATACAAAATATTTATAACTCTCATTCTAAGTTTATATGGACAGGTAGCAAAATTCTCTAAAAAATGCTCAAGGAATTAAGATGAAAAATGAGGGGTGAAATTGAATCTAGCCTTAAATGCCACCAATCAATAACACATTGGTTAACATTTATCCATTCAAGGGGCAACGAGTTGGCTCAGTGGATAGAGTGCCAGGCTTGGAGATGGGAGGTGCTGGGTTCAAATATAACTTGAGACATTTCCTGGTTACATGACTCTAGGTAAGTCACTTGACCTCAACTGCCTAGACCTTACCACTCTCTTCTGGCTTTTGTAAGATATTAATGCTACAGAAAACCTGGAAAAGCAGATACAATGAAATGGAAGCTTGAAGATCTAACACACTTTGAACCAAAACTTAGTATTTATTCTAAGACAGAAAGTAATGGTTTAAAAAATGTATCCATTCAGTAGTTTTATCTAATATTTATGATGTAGACATCATGGAGTTTATCCTTAGGAAAGAAGAAATGGGCTTGAAAAAACTTTCTCTTTCAGTTTTCAAAACTATGAGCTTTAATATCCCCAAACTAGCATCTATTTATTAAAAAATTACAATAGGATAGAAAATCAATGTACTACTAGATTAGCTATGCCAATATTCAGGAATTCAGTTCAACAAACATTTAGTGGACACCTACCTATGTAGTGCAGGGCACAGTGCCAAGTATTGAAGGATGGGCACTATTTTGATAAGACTTAATGGCTATTCTCATGAAGCCTGATGCCTCACAGTAGGAATTTGTCACCCACACAAAAAGTCTTAATACAAAATAACTTACACAGGTGTAGAAGAGGTGTAAAAATGCCCAGTGAAGTCCAAAAACAGTACTTTATTATCAGCAGAAAAGTTGCAAAAAAAAAAGTTTCCAAGAGGAGCCAGTATTTAAACTAAACTTTAAAGGATGGGTGTGATTTCAAGAGATGGAGAGGGAGAAGAGCATTTCAAGTACAGGAAATATGATGAACAATGGCACAGAACCCGAAAGCACAAGCATTGGAGAGCTAAACTGTTCAGTGTGGTTATAGTACCAAGATATGGCAGCAAAGAGTTTGAACCAATCTGTAAAGAAAGGGTTGTAGCAGAATGTGGAAGACCTTGAATGTCAGGAGTGAGAAGGACTCCCCTGTGTTTGGTAGACAACTGAGATCCACTAGAAGATTTAAAGACATGAAATAACCAGATTTATGGCTACAGAAGTTTAGTCTGGCAGTGGCGTTCAAGATCCAAAGATTACAGCACTACCAAAGACCACAGACGCCACATTCAAACCATCAAGTTGGACATGCTTATGACTTTAGTCATTTCCTCAAACATGCCAAGTCATGCAATTCAATAACTTTGAAGTACTTCCAATCATTAATAATTCATTTACCATGCTATAAAATTTTAACAAGAAAAAAAAAAGACAATGAAATGCTCATTCCCACTGTTTACTAAGGCAATCTGACATTAGCCAGTTTACTTTGGGTCAAAACTGAGGCATACTATGCTCCAAAAACTTAGCTAATAAATAATGTCATATATCTTGTATTCAGATTTACAGGAATCTGTGATCTCATCAATGATATTACTGCCTTTTCTAATTCTTCCAAGTTCTTGCAATCTGCATAATTCTTGTCTACTTCTTTCTATAAATCTTCCATTTACCTAATGATTGAGGTCTTCCTCTTTTCTTTTAATATTTATGCATTCAGGGCAGTCCTGGTTTGTCTTTCTGTGACTGGAGGCACCTTCCTCCTCTGGCTAAACAACTCTAATTATTGCTTGTCATATATAAGTCATCACTGTTTAATATGCTGCATCCTGCTTACAACTACCACACAGTTCCTCGTTGCCCTTCAGGTAACCTGCAATTTTTATTTCTTGTGGTGTTCCATGATTCAAAGCTTAATCATTCCACCAGGAGAACATTGATGTTTCAGAGATGAGCCTCTGTGGCAGCAAAAAGGTTGGGATCATTAAAATTGTATCATTTCCTAAATCTAGCTTGATCTCTCTCCCCCTCCTGTTCAAATCTGGATCTGGCTTCCTGTGCCTCTATAGTGCCTACTGTACTATGGAACTAAGTGAAAAATACACATCCCAATCTGAGCGATAGGACTTTATTATCCAGGTTGTTTGTCCAGTTTGGGTAGTTAGGCTGATTACTTTGCAATTCATGGAGAAGATTTTCTCAGATTCTGAGATTTCATGAAATTTAATATTTTCTCTGTACTTGAATAACTAGAGCCTCTTTCTGTCTATAGTGATTTGTTACCCTTTTTGGACTCTGCAGGACATCTTCCATGACACCACTAGCATTACATAGGAGCACAATGCCCTGGTTGGTGCTGTGCTAAATGTCCACCTTCAATTGGTCTTTGAACTATTATTTTCCCAGTTACATCTGTCATGGAATCTTGTAGGATATTAATTTAGGCTCAGGAGCACCTCATGCAAAAGAGAAACTTTAAAGCTGTATTTGATCTACTTTGGCCAATGTTCTTTTGAAGCCAACAAACCATGCACGTAGAATGACCTTATATTTTTTGTACTTCTATCAGCTACATGAATAGGAAGAGGAAAAATCTTCTGTGAAAGGCTGCCTGTTGCCAGAATTCTCATGCTTTCATCTGGACCCAAGATGAGGGTATATCAACCATTCAAAAAGAATTTATGAAACAACAACTGCAGGTAGAGCTTTTTGATTGTTGTCTCCTTAAGAGCAAGGGCTTTCTTTGTATCTGTAGGACTTGGGACAGTGCCTGGCAAATGGTGGATGTTTAATTGGTGGTAGAGTGGAAAGAGTGCTAGGCCTGGAGACAAGTAGACACATCTTCCTGAGTTCAAATCTGATCTTAGACCCTTACTAGTTGTGTGACCCTGGACAAGTCACTGAACCCTATTGTGCCTAAGTTCCTCATCTATAAAATGAGCTGGAAAAGGAAATGATAAATTGCTATAATGTCTCTGCCAAGAAAACCCTAAATGGGGTTGCAAAGAGTCAGACATAGCTGAAAAATTACTGAACAGCAAAGGTTTACTGACTAGAAGCTGGGGGAGATAAAATCTAAGTGGGGAATAAGAAACCAATACTGGTATTTGTAATGCAAAAATTTACAAGGTTAAGTATGGTGAATGGAAGCAAGTTTCTCTAATGGGATCTAAGGAGGAAAAAGTTATAATTAATGGGGGAATTGAGGAATGTCTCATTGAGGAAATACTAATTAAGTTTAAAAGATAGGAAATAAACAGATGAAAGCAAAGGGAGCTGATATTATAAGCAAAGTAAAGAAGTGGTATGGATATGAGAAAGAGGGCAGTTCAGTTTTCCTACAGAATCTCAGGGCTAAAAAGGTGCTCAGAAGTCATCTTAACTCATAAGTGAACAATAATGCCCATAAAAACATAACCACAAGTAATCTTGGAGACTGTCAATGAGGGAGAAAAGCCACCTCATCCAAGACACTTAGTTCCAAGCCCTGATAGCTCTAATTGCTAAGAAGTTTCCCCCTTTCATTAATCCTAACTTTGCCTCATTGAAATTTCTACCCCACTGATCTTAACATAATTGTTCTCCTTGGGATCAAAGAGTACAAAATTTATTCCCTCCTTCATGTGACAGCCCTTCAAATACTTGATAGTTACAATAATATCCCTAAGTCTTCTTTTCTCCAGTCCAAACATCTCTGGTTTCTTCAGCTATGACATATGGCAGGAACTTAAGAACCAGGATGGCCACTCTCCTTTGGAAGCTCCCCAGCTTCTCAAGAGGAACTTAAAAAGAGTCAAGGGCAGCTGGGTAGCTCAGTGGATTGAGAGCCAGGCCTAGTGACTGGAGGTCCTAGTTTCAAATCTGACCTCAGACACTTCCTAGTTGTGTGACCCTGGGCAAGTCACTTGACTCCCATTGCCTAGCCCTTACCACTCTTCTGTATTAGAACCAATACATTGTATTGATTCTAAGGTGGAAGGTTAGGATTTAAAAAAAAAAGTCCCCTCTGCCTGCTCCTTGCAAATGGAAGTATAGGATTTGGCCAAGCAGATACAGATCAGATGGAAAAAAGAACAGCTTGCTTCAGGTCCATTAAAGCCTTCTAAAGGTCCTACGTAAAAAGATGCTTCATCCTACCAAGAGGAAGCCATGGTGTCCCAACCTTCAACTACCATTTATATCCACCTGGTATCAAGTCGTTAGGAATGATGATACCTTTTTAACATCTCAGCATAGTTGAGTCCTTCCTTGAAAATTCATCCATAACATTATCTAAAGTAAGGTTTCTTGACATTTGAAATTAGTTTTCTTAAAAAGGATTTTAAATGGCAGGGAGAAGCATATACTTCTCAGGAATGCATTTCTGCTTAACAGATGGCAATCATTTATTGAGCATCTATTGTGCAAAACTTATTATTTGAATGCAGACCTGCAAAAAATAAAGAATATATCTCATTTCATTGAGGTTGCTCAGAAATTAATCAGAAGTGAGTGACCTCTTGTCCCCAGCCATTTTTTGTTTTTGTAAAAGCAAAATATGTGACTTCTTTCATTCTTTTAGGGTCTTTTCTAACTTTGAAATATCTTGTAAACTGATACCTGAGGACCTATAAAATTACATCACTTGCAATATGGATTTCTTCTGCCATATGTATACAAACTTCTCAACTTCATTTTCTTTTTTTTGAAGCTGATTTAAAAAACTACAATGTTATCTTTGATTGCTATAATACTGTCTTCTATCATGTATAACCTTGAACAAGTTATTTAGCTTCTTTTTCCTGTTTCATGTTTTTTAAAATATTTTATTTTCCCCCAATTACAATTAAAAATAATTTTTAATATCCATTAATTTTTTTTGAGTAGCAAATTCTTTCCTTCCTTTCAACTTTATTTTCTTAAATGCCTCCTCTGCTTCCTTATACAATGTTTGACTTAATGCAGTGGTAGACTTCAAATGTGGTAGTTCTATTGTCAACAAAGATGAGACTTGGTCAGAATAAAAACACTTAGAAAAACACATTTCCATTATATTAGTTATCCTTCCAGTTTAATCCAGTCCTCCCAAGTTTCATGCCTTTTGGAAAATGTGGTTCAACCTGCTACACATTCTGTAGGTTACTCTGCTCAAATGCTTTTTTGCTTTTTTGAGTCAATGCTACTCATTCTCTTCCACCATCCTTCTCTGTAATGTCAGTAAATAAACTTAAATATTCCTTTATGGTGCTACCCTTAGGTGCTATAGCTCTCTGCCTGGCAAGATTATCATTTTTTTTGCTCTCTAATTGCTTTATATCAGTCAAGTTTCTCAATGAGCACAGTGATCATCGGAATTAATGTCTCTTATTCATTCCAGAGTAGACTTCCTGTTTCACAAGGCCAGGGCAGTGCTGCTGTCATCACAAGTAGTGTGATCTTTCCTCGTCCTGCCCTCTAATTTGAGGTTAGTTTTGAACTTTAATCAGTCAATGATTTGACTAACGGTAATCTGACTGTGACAGAGATGATGATGATGATGTTAAATCTCCATCAATTGCAATTCACTTATTTTTATTCAGTACTCTCAAGGTCCCCCTCTTCCTCCAGTCCTCCTCTTGAAGAAAATATTCATGATGCATAAGAGCAGCAGAACTTTTTGTCTTGATCCTAAGCTATATTTTTAACATAGCTTTTCTTTCTTCCCTTGTGTTAACCTTCACATTGATGTCACCAAATGGTTTGTAGGTCAAATCCAAATGGACCTCACGGTCCTCAAGAACACACTTGCCACTTCATTCATTGTAATGGCTTTTAATGCATCAATTGCACTGATCTTCAGGGTAGTATGTTTGCTTACATTCATCCAAGATGACCAAGAATCCCATGAAATGTTGTATTACTTGCCTTTGGGAACAGGAAAACAATTCTGCCAACTCCTGGAAAACCTGGGAGTTGTCTTTTCATTTATCTACAGCTTTCCCCCCACATTCCAATTTCCTTTAGGCTGAAAATGTTGGTAAGGATGTTACTCAGGCCCTCCAGATAGTGCTATTTACTTCATTAGTGGTTACAGAAGGACTTCCTGGGCTTTAGAGCACTAACAATGTTAGTAGGTGGTCTGAAAACTGTGATTCTCAGCACTCCCCATACTCCCTTGCCCAGCTTCTGCCATTGATACTATATAAGTAGGACTAAGGGGCAATTTCTTTTTAAGGTCACAGGCTGCCATGGGCAAAAACTTCATCCTTTTATGAGACCATCTTTCCAGCTATGAGTCTCTCTTCCTCCACATGGCAGGTGGATGCTTAGACAGCAAACACACTCTGTTGTCTGGTCTGTTCTTGGAACTTTTCCTGATCCCTCAAACTTGCTGAGCCTATCATTCAACAACATAGGTAACCTTCCATACCATAGTGTGTCATCAGAGAGGGGCTTTTGTGGAGGTGAACTCCTCTCATCCTGCCTGGTCCTCTAGATCGGAGGGTCCTCAAGAAAGTGTTTTCTCAGATTTGGTAGCTTAACCAGACCTTTTCCTAGGTCCAACCTGTGGTCAGTCATTGAGCTCACAAGCACAGAGCTGCACTCCTTGGACTACTACTACTTGCAATCTCAGCTCAAATAAATAAAGCATGAGAGAAGGATCTGAATTCTATAGGCCCAAAATAATTTTAGCTTTCTTTCGTACTATGTTAAAATTTGAAGAATATAGAATGCATTATTAACTTCAATTTTATTTTAGAGGGATCATAAGAAGGCTCCTTTAACTAGCCACAGAAACCAGACCAATTACCCATCCATCCTCCCATGCCATTTTGGCCATCTACCCTATTTCTCTTCACTTGAATCAGTATCTTCCTCATTAGACCTGGACTTCCAGGTCTCTAATATCTATCTCATCAGACAGAGGAGTGCTAAAGTCAGTTTGAACTGGCTGTGGATAGCCAATTGTTAAATTTTCACTGTGCATTTAAACCTTGGAAATGGGTAAAACTATGAATTGGTTTGTTTTGTTAATTGTCTAAACTTAAAGAGGTGATAGAGAAAATGCTAATAATGCACATTAAGTTTAAAAGGGTGTCATGGGCACATTTTTTTTTTCTGAAATCTGGTTCTTAAATATTTATCAGTACACCAACCATAGTGTCCAGGATTTGGGGAAATTAATCTCTTCATTTTTGGAGACTGAACCCTGGGGCTTCCAGCCCAGTTGATTTTTGATTGTTGTTGCTGTTCAATAGAATCTAACTCTTTGGGACCCCTTTTGGGGTTTTCTTGACAAAGAAACTGGACTGGTTTGCCATTTCTTTCTCCAGATAATTTTATAGATGAGAGAACTGAGCCATAAAGGGTTAAGTGACTTGCCCAGGGTCACACAGCTAGTAAGTATCTGAAGCCAGATTTGAATTCATGAAGAGGCATCCTCTTGACTTTGGACTCAGCACTCCATAAATTATGCTATCTAGCTGCCCATTGAATGAATACAAATCAATCCACTACTATACTTACTATCTGGTCCCAGACACCAGACAATGCTTTACTGAAACATTTCATTAAATCCTCCAAACAACTCTTCTCTAACATATGGCTGCCATGTTGCATGTAGTTTATTGGCCTCTCCCTTGCTGCATTGCCTACTGCTTCCTCTGGGTACGACAAACAAATAAATATCATTACTTCTGGTCACCACTTTCCTTAATATGTTGTCTTTTCCTAATAGAATATGATCCTCCTGAGGGAAGGGACAACCTTTCTTTAAAAAAAATGTCTCTAAGATTAACATGACACCTGGACTTAACAAATGCTTTTCATGCATTTTTTTTTCTGCCATTAAAATCCTACTTGTCATATAGATGAGGCCCTGAGCCACTGAAGGCTATGCTTTCACTTTTAGTTTATTTATTTTTTAAATCCTTACCTTCCATATTAACAAATGGAGATTTTGAGCCTTTGGACTTCATCCCCCAGAAGTCCCTTAGTATTTCCCCAAATTCCCTTTTCCTGAGTCCCTGCATTTTGCAGGATTGTATTTAAGTGGCTGTAACTCCTCCTTCTTTCTCTTTTTTTTTGGGACCTGCAACCAGGCTGAATTCAGGCAATTCTTTTGCCCTAGTTATTATTAATAAAACTTTAAAAATATAATAGTTATTGAATATTAATTTCAAAACCCACATTTTGGTGACCACAAAGGGATTGTGGGAAATGTAGTCTCTAGGGTCCAAGATTCTAAATCAATACACATCTTAGAATCAATACTGTTCTAAGGCAGAGGAGCAGTAAGGGCTAGGCAATGGGGATTAAATGACTTGCCCAGGGTCACACAGCGAGGAAGTGTCTGAGGCCAAATTTAAACCCAGGACTCCCCATGTCTAGGCCTGGCTCTCAATCCACTGAACCACCCAGGTGCCTTATCAGTTTTATTTTAGAGAGATCATAAGAAGGCTCTATTGGTTAGCCACAGACACTGAACCAGGTAGCCATTTATCCTACCAGGTCATTTGGCCAGAGTGTAAGATTTAGCAAGTACTACAAGAGCCAGGCAAAGTTTTAAGAAACTTACCAACAGGTACCATAAGATAACGAATTCATTACCCATGAGGGAATCAAGTTTTTGGTCATTTCAGCTCTCAAAAACTCTTTGAGTAAGGAAGACTTGAATCCAAATCCAGCCTCAGACATTTGCTTCTAACTATATGACCCTGGGCTATTCATTTAAATTTTTCCCACCACAATTCCCTATCTGTAAAATGGGGATAATAATAGCACCTACCTCTCAGGGTTATTATAAGGATAAAAATGAGAATACTGTAAAGGGATTTGTAATCCTTAAAGTACCATATAAATGCTAGCTAATATAATCATTAATGCACTGAATGAAAATTACTCTGCATGTGTACTTGAAGTGCCAAATTACAGGCTTGAACTGTCTCAAGGATTATAACAAGTATTTCTTATAAAAATTTTATGAGATATTCATGTACCAAAAGAGCAATATATATGTAAAGAAACCCATTAATAATCATTATAAATTTCTGACAATCTTTCATGCTTATAAAAAAAATCGTTGTTCTACCACAATTATTCCATCTTCACTTTCTGTATAGACACAATGGTGAATCTGAGACATTGCCTGCCATAATATTGCACATATAACATCACCATGGAATGGAAGAAAAAGCCTTTTGGAGATCTCCAATAAGATATAATCTTTCCCTCCTTCAAACCCAACAAGAACTTCATTTATATATATATATACATCTCTTTGGGAAAGGATAAGGAAATGGAATTACTAGAAAATTAAGTTTACATAGTTTCTAATCCTTCTGATTGTATCCAAATGATAAACTTTTTCATAAGCTTTACATTTTGTAATAATTTCATATGAGCTTACAGGATTGTCATAGATCATATTTTATGAAATAATTATATTTATTTCCTCTATTTCAGGTTCATTGAGAAAAGAATTACCTGCCGTTGGAAATTCAGTAACCTAAGAGCCTTCAGTTCCACTGTAGCCTTGGTTCGTAAATCTGGTGGCAAAGAACCTGGCAAATTTTCCAGTTCTTGGATTCTATGAGCTATACGAGCCTGAAGTCTAAAAGAGATAATAAAACAGAATAAGAATTAAGAAGTAGTTAGAATCTAACTACAAATTATAAACAAGTTCTGATTAAATTCAGAATACAATTTCTTCTAGCTATCCTTAGTCAATTTCTGATATTCAAGTACATTTTCTTGTAGTAAGACTCTAAATAAAGAAAAGATACCTTGCATTCTTCCTGCAATACCATATACCTTCCACATATATCTTTTATCAGCAGCTCAGATTAATCTATGAATTCTAATAAACTATAATAATCCTTCTATGGGGGAAACCACATGGTAGCACAGACATAGTATTTATAGTGTTTGTCAAATTAAATTGAAATGAGGGTAATTAACTTTTTCATTCTATTTCTCATTTCCTAAGGCCACTCTGGAGAGAGTGTAGAGCTGATGCTAGAGAATTTCCAACTTTCAGTTTTGTCCTCAGGTAACCAGGCCATTCTGATTCTCTGACAAGATGCTGACAATAGCCATTACAGCAAAGTGGTTAAAATCAATCACATACACTGAAGCCTCAGAAAGTGACCCAGGGTTATGTCTTCCCAGCTACACCTTCTAAATTTTAATTCCTTTACCAAATGTTTGGGCTTTTATTTTTTTTAGCAAAAAACAAAACCAAAAACTTTTAAAAACCAATAAAGGAAAATAAAAATTGAGGCACATTTGCCCATTCTAATCAGTTAATAAAATTTATTTAAATATCAATATGGATATTCATTTTGGCCACAATTTAAAATAAATAGCCACTAGCTTATTATTATAAATATAAAATGCAAAGTAAGATGTCCCACAATAATTATAAATTAGATGTTATATTAATGCTATCATATGTTTTCTAATTATTTCAGTTCACCTAACAGAAGTTCACTCTTACATTCATCCTGAACAAAAAACTACATCATCTATGTTTAATGGAACCACAACTGCCTCAGTGATTGTAATCCTAAAATAGTTTGTATATTTCCATATGGAAAGAAACTTAAAGATTGTTATTCAATGAGGAGAGTGTGAAACAAAAAAGTTAAGTATCTTGGCTGAGGTTACATAGAAGGTAGTTACAGGGTTTGAAGCCAGCTCTACAAACTATGCTGCCTTAATCCAGGTAGATCATACCTCAGTAGGTAGTATAATAGGTTATTGTGGTCACAAAGTAAAATATCTTCAGTGAGCTCACTGAGAATGTCCCTCTTCATATGGAGCTATTTTGGTGGCCTTTCATAAGATATGTCCCTCCAGCCTTTCCAGAATAAAATGAATGGCCAGAACTTCCAGAAGAACAGTCAGAGCTTGGAGTTAAGAGTCTCAAGTCCATTTAAGTCTTAGCTCTACTGTTTACTTTGTGTGTGACTTTGGCAACTCATATCTGCCTCTCTGTTCTTTGATTTCCTTAATTATAAGATGAAGACAATGATCCCTGTACAACAATGTCACTGGCTTATTTTGAGGAAGGAAAAAACACTATAACTCTTAAAAGTGGCATATGGACATCAGTCACTGCTGCTCTGGTGTATATTCTTCCAGAACATGGGTTCATATAACATCTATCTTAAAAATAGTTTTTTAAAAGTTCGATGTTAAATTTCTAGTCAGCTAACCACACCCTCAGATTTTCATACTTGTATTTAATTAATTAAATTAAGACAGTAAGTTTTCATAAGTAAGAACTTCTTATCAGTAAGGACAGATAGTAGAAAATGTCTCTGAATTGATGTTAAAAATATCTTAGATATTTTATCATCCAACTTTTCAAATATTTCTGTAGTTAAAATGATGAAAAGAATCCACAAAATTCTCAAATATTCATTCACTGCAGAATATGCCCTTCTCCAAAGCAAAGGGCAGTAATAAATTATGATGTCCATATATTGAGTTTTTATATTTGATTAATTATAAATTCATCATCAAAGATTGTTCTAATTTTACCACACTAAAATAGAATATCCCAGGATATCCATTTTCAGGTCCCATTAACAAAGACACTCAGAAGTAAGCAAAAAATTGAAAATGAGTACCTCAATTTCTTTAGAAGAAAAAAAAACTTCAGGACTATGCTTCTAAATAAGCAACAATTGGGCGATCAGAGCCAAACAAACAATTGTAATGACAACCAAGAACAAAGTAGTAGAGTATGGCAATAAGAAAATGCTGACCTATCAAGGAGTGTTTCTCTAGAGATTACTGTATCTCAAAGAAATGTGACTTGTTTTTCTCTGAACTTAAGATTTTTAATCACAAAACCATTCTTCTCCCATCAATTGTCTTAACAAGTATGACTTCAGCAAAAGTCTGAAGGACTAAAAAGATATAGCAGAATGTTCTTGAATGGTTTAAAAGAGAAATAAATATTGCAGAAGTAGAAAAAATAGTCTGCATATCAGAAATGATTGGTGGAACAAAATAACTTAAATCCACAGAGGCAAGCCTCATCATAGAAACAAAAAGAGTAGAACTGATTGGGAAGGCAAATATCAAGAAGTGAGGAACAATGTGGAAGAAGAGAAATAAAAAGCAAAAAATAATTAACAATTTCTGTATGATTGCTAGATTAAAATGGACACATATTAACTATATGTACATAAATTATACATATATAATATGATCTGAAAGATAGGATGTATAGAGAAAAATTTAGGGTTCTAATTCCCTCAGAAAAACATGACAAGCTAATAAAAATACCCTGAACACTGCAAGAAATAATATTTTAAGAAAATTGTCCAGAATTTCTGAATAAAATATCAATCAAAAGAAATCATAGATAACTTCTGGGGAAATATCTAGTAAATACCTATTTTTTTCATCTCTACAAAATTATAAGACTAACTGACTCATGTCAAGGGCATAACTTGATAAAAGGAAAAGAAAGTTTTTTGCAAATGATATTCTATGGCAGGCCACAACTCTGTACTCTACAATCATGCAACTAAACTAAAAGGTACCTGAGATAAATGATCCCATTATGCTTATTGTTTGGCTACAGAAAAAGGAAAAAACAACCTTAAAGCTCTCCCTCCAATAAAGTATCACTTATTCGCATGTCAACATCAAGAATTATAGAAAAGGGGAATCATTAATACTGGGCAAGGCAGAGGGCAAGGAGATGCATACTTGTTAAAGAAAGGTGTGTGGTTGCTACCATCGTGGAACCTGTCCATAGCAAAATCCCTGCAGGTAGTGAAGTTCTCCAGATGTTCCAGTTGCAAGTAAGAATATGATGGATGAGTCAAATTTCAAAATGCTATAGGGATTCTAAATCACATCCATACTCATTCAAAACTATTTGGCTTAACCTGACATGTGGGAAAAACCAATAAATGAAGAATTCCAGAACACACTGTACTACCTGGCACATAGCAATTACTTAATAAATGATTGTTGATTGATTGCCTTTTGCCCAGACATACAGTTGCATGGCCAACCTATAGAGTTGCTCCATGAACATACATTTATCTTAGAAAGAAAGATTGTACATGGATAATAAATTAGGCCTAGAGTTGAACATGTTGAGAAGAGTGAGCCAAATTAAATTCCCTTTGTAAAAATTGCACATACCTTTTAAAGACCTCCAATTTTCTCCTTATAACAAAGGCCAACATTTCTTGTAGAAATTTAAGTATACTAGCTGGTTAAAAGTCATCAAATGCAACAGTTTATGAAAAATTTAAGCTGAGGGTGGCCTAGAAGGCAATGGGAAGGTACACCATGGGGGTGAAACAAGAAGAGAATAATACACACAGTGTAAAAAAAATGTTATCAGTGAGATATATTACCTTAAAATGGGTGGAGCAGTTAGGCAGTGAGAAAAAGAGTGAAGCAAGGCAAAGTTTATGTGCTTCTCTGGTAACCATACAATGTCAAGAGAACAAGAGGATACCTAGAACGTTGGGTAGAAACTCTGCTGAATAATTTCCAGAAGGACATGGACAAGCCAGTGCATAGACTATGATTTTTTTTTCATTGTAATGATTATCTTCATCAGTGAGGCCAAATTAATAAAGTACTGTATTTCTCAGGTTATTGAAGGTCCTACTGTCAGATTTGATCATTTTTCTTGACTTTATTTTTAGGTGAAATTTCATTCTCTTCATATAACACATTAAGTGTTTTAGTGTTAAATTTCATAGATGATGGTTCTACTACTATCAACAGTGAGTATTTCTACATTGTTTATAAGAGCACATTAGAGAAGTGCCTGTAAATTTGCTCCATTTTATATCTCTTTTGTTGTCTTTCAGTTTAGCCTAAAAATAGTCTTAGGATAACTTAGTTGCCTCTCATACTTAGCTCTCTTCAGGATCATTTTCATTGTATCAATTTTTACTGTTCTGTGAAATTGTATTGCTCATTGTCTTCCACTACCTTTTTCATAATGTTTGGTTTTTCTTTTCACCCTTGCCTTCTGTCTTAGAATCAATATTTTCTATTGGTTCTAAGGTAGAAGAACAGTAAGAGCTAGGCAAAGGGGGTTAAGTGACTTGCCCAGGGCCACCCAGCTAGAGTGTCTAAGACTACATTTGAACCCAGGACCTCCCATTTCTAGGTCTGGCTCTCAATTCACAGAGTGACTCAGCTGTTCCCTCTTCATAATGTTTTGCAGTGAATTAATCAATAAACATTTAGTAAGTACCTACTATATGATAGATACAAAGAAAGGTAAAAGACCATCTCTGCTCTCAAAGAATCCATGGTCTAATGGAGGTGCCAATATTCAAACAACCATGTAAAAACAAAGCACACACACGCATATAGATAGAATTTGCGATAATATTCTAAACAGTTGTTATCCTTATTAGCAATGTCTCTTTACTTGGCCATGAGATTTTGAGTGTTTCTAAGCAATTAATTTCTAGAGTGTATTAATATAATCCTTGAGACAATTAGTTTATATATAAAATTGAACTTCTCTAAAAAGTGATCTTAATAATAAATAATATAGTTAATTTTTATTAAATTATGTATTTTTCAATTAATAATTTTTCTCACCTTCCTACCACCCCATCCACACAAAAAGAAAAAGAAAACTCCTGTAACAAATATGCAAGTCAAACAAAATGCATTCCTGCATCGGCCATATCCAAAAAATAAATATCTCATTCAACATCCTGAATTCTTCATCTGTCAGGAGGTAGATACGAAGCTTTATTATCAGTTCTCTGGAATCATAGCTGGTAACTGAATTGATAAAAATTCTTAAGTCTTTAAAAGTTGTTCATTGGTTGTTTTTTTAGTATTGCTACTATATACATTGTTCTCCTTATTTTTCTCACTTCATTTTGCATTAGTTCAGATGAGTCTTCCCAGATTTCTTTAAAGTCATCCATGTGCCTTTCTTTATGTCTTTCTATCCCATTGACATTCCACAATTGGTTAATGTATTCTCCAATTGATGATTATGCCCTTTGTTTCTCATTCCATATTATTACTAAAAGAGCTGCTGAACCTATTCTTCTACATATGGATCATTTTCCTCTTTTTTTTTTTGTCCCTTTGGAGCATAGGTCTATCATCACGATTTCCAATTCAAAGCAATAGCAGCATTTAAAAAGTTTTGGGGGCAGCACTTTACATTATTTTCTAGAATTCACACCCATCAACAGTACATTAATGTGACTTTCACTCAGTGTTTCCAACACTTGTCATTTGTTCTTTTTTGTCATCTTTGCAAATATGATATGTATAAGATAATCAATTTCACAAGTGATATATTTTCATTCTCTAATTACTAGTGTCTTTGACCATTTTTTCCAAAGGGCTACTGATAGTTTGGATTTTTTTCTTTGAAAGTTGTATGTTCCTATCCTTCAATCATTTATTCATTAGATGATGGTTCTTATTCTTATGAATTTGAATCAATTCTTTATATATTTTGGAAATGGGACTTCTTTCAGAAAAATTTGTTACAAAATTTTTCTTTCTACTTATATACTTCCCTGGTAATTTTAGTTGTATTCATTTTGTTTGTGCAAAATCATCTTCATTTTGTATAATCAATATTGTCTGTCTTTTTAAAATTCATTTCCCATTCCTCAAAGTTGGTAGTTTGTTTAGGTAGGCCTAAACTAGTGTAACTGCATAGTGTTTTTTTCATCTTTTCTTTTGATATTGAATTTGACCCATCAATGATCTAACTATATAAAAAGAAAAACCTGAAATGACTAACAAATTGACAATATGCTAATTCGTTTTTATTCTATTCTTGAAAAAATCAAAATATATCAGCTTATGTATATATATTTTTATAGATATATAAGTAATAAAATACTTTTATCTCTTATGTTTCTTAATCCTGAATCCTAATTTCCAAAATGTTTTTAGCATTTTTCCTATGGTCATCTTCACATTTAAGTCAACAAGTCGCCAAAGTATTTTCTGACTTGTTTTAGATGTTTTTAGATATTGTTCTTGGTAGACTTTACCTTCTTCATCCATTTTTAACAGATGTTAGTCAAAATCTCCAGTTACCTTTATGGTGATTGTTCTGCTTACCAAGGGTACCACTTAAGACAAAATGACAACTTTGCCAAGTGCCTCATTTGCTTCTCCAAGGAGAACCTGTGAGCCCCACTTCCATTTAAATGCAACTTCTTATTTATGTATAGTAAAGTATCTCAATGCGAATGCAATGCAGTTCCTTTAGTAGTTACAACATAGGATTATAGATTCACAGATTTAAGCCTAGAAAGTACCTAAGAGGCCACTGAGTCCAGCCTCTTCTTTTGATAGGTGAGGAAACAGAGACATGGTGTTTTGCCAGGGCATCCCACAGCTCCTGTGTGTGTGAGATGAGGCTTCAGACAAAGTCCTCCTAACTGTGTCTGACACTCTATGCTGTAGTTACTTTGGTATTTGTGTTTCGTTGCAATCCATGTCGTTCTTAAGTCTTCCCTCCCCCCTCCTAAGCACTAGACCAGGGTCACTGGAGAAGGGGATTTCACAAGCTTGAGCCCCATGGCCACAGCACTAATCACCTTGTGGTCAACCCGCTCTTACAAAACCCTCTGTGCTTAGTTAAGCTGGGGCTAGAACAGCAAGAACACTCTGTCACTGGGACCACACCAAGCTGCGTGGACCTTGCCAAGGCTGTGCTTCCTTGGCACAGCCTTCCAGAAGCCAGGGTGACCTACATGCTAAGATGAGGTATCTGAGCAAGGGCTCTGGGAGATAATAGCAGTAATAAACATTACCCAGCACTTTGCAAAGCACTTTCCTCAGAGCCACCTTAGGAGTGTTGTGCTTATTTTATCAGGGAAGGAAACTAAGGTTCCTAAATGTAAAACGATTCTCTTAAAGAGTCACACAGAAAATAAATGGTGGAAGCAGGATTCCAACCCAGGCATGCCAATTCCCAGTCCTGGGCCCTCTCTATTATGTCATGCCATGAAAAAATCCTCCTCTTCGGGAAAGGACTGGGTATTTTTTTCCTGTCGTTAATAGAAGTCTTCATTTTAAGTAATGCTCTTCTCCAGACAATTTCATCTTACCATCAATGGAATACAGCAGGTAGTCTGATAAAGAGATTCCAGATTCTAAACTTCCTGAAACAACAACAAGGATGTAATACTGCATAACTGCAGGAGACTCATTTAGCCTCCTCAGGAGTACAGAAAATTGAAACAGAATTAGGTCAGTCAGGTTTTTCATACAGATTGCACAGTAAATCAAGAGAGGTTACTGCTCTGGCAAGAAAGGGAGTTCCATTAAAGGCAACAGATATTTGTTCAGGTCCAGAGGAGAAGTTTATGATTCCTGTAGGAGAGTTATTTGTACAGAAAATGACACTGGTACATTCTGTTCCTTCTAGTAGCAAGCAGGCGAACACTTGGGGTGGGGGATGGGGGGCCTCGACATGATATTCTGGGCCACTCTGCCTATAATGGGACTGCTTGGTCATTTCTGAGAAGTCACTTTAGTATATCAATAGAAATCGGGATATGACAAAAATCAAAGGGAATCTTGCTTTATTTTTCTCCCATAAACCAGAATGTTCTTGTTCTCATACCAGACCCTGAGAGAGTATAAAATAAGACCGAACTTATCAATGATTGCATTCTAAAATAAATCCTTATGAGAACAAGAAATTTATAATCTATCTATACCAAGAACTGCAGGATGACAGTTTGAATATTAATTTCGGGAAAGCAAAACAACCAGTGTTTGCTAAGTAAGCAAACACTTTCCAGTTATGTATGCAAGAGCTTCATTTTCATGGAATGCCTCCAAAGGAGAACAAATAGGAGTGATCTATCCAGTTGCATCATAAAAGGGCCAGAGAAAAGAGATAATCTTAAAGGAATCTTCTAAACCCTGGGATAGGAGAGATGGAGGGAATGTGAGGGACCACTTGTATGGGATAACAGTTTGAGGAGACATAAAGTGACCATTGCCTGAGTACCACCAGCAGAGTCCCCTTATTGATTCTATTGTGTTATGTAACACCCAAGCATGGAATAAGTGGCCAGTTTCTAGACAAAGAACCCTCACTCCTTAAAAAAAAAAAAAGCCTTTCTTCTGTTGGCTTAGGGAAACTTCTACCACCCACAGAACAAGCTCATGATTGTGGATGTTCCCTATATAGGCAACTGTAGGGAATTTACTGGACCTTCTCCTGCTATTAGTTTCATGAGCTCCCCCCATTTCTCCCTTTCTATCAGTTTGCTAAAATGATTTCCTACTATATTAATTGTAGCTTTCATTGTCTAAATCTGTGTCCCTGTGATCCCCAAATCTATGATCCAACAGGCAGCAAGAAATATTCCTATACCATATTTTCTTTATACAACTGTTGAATATAGCAAATTAATTAAGAAAAGATTCTTACAATTTTCTTTTACTTATTCTAGACAAAGTTAAGTAGTATTTCTCAATGTAAAGAAATGATCATTTTAAAAGAACTTTCTGGCATAATTTTTGCCCAAAGTAAATGTCTCCAATTGCAAAAGAGGGATCACTTAAACTTTGCCCTGAGTCTCAGTGAGATGATAAAGATGCATCAGCCTCTTTGAGTCTATTGGAAAAAATGCTAAAGGCTATACAGTCATTCAATCATAAGAGGACCAAAGAGGAAAAGGATTCTTAGCTGCCTCTCACAAATGCTTGAGGTACTAAATCTAACTTTTTTTTTAAAGAATACATTTAATTAATCTCTACTACTGAGCAATTTATCTTCATCTAGGCAGAAACTGGCTATTGCATGACTACCAAAGAAGAGTAAAGATTCTCCGTGTAATGTTGCCAATGCAAACTGATCCTTCTGCCAGGGGTGGATAATGACCATAGTTGTGGCAAAGGACCATCACACGATATGGAAAGGCTACTGCTTAGATTAATCCTTTCAAAAGCAAAACAGCTTTATAAAAAGGGAGACATTTGTTGAGTAATAAAAGAATAAAGAAGAACCATTTCACACAATCCTCAGAACTCATGATTTAAAAGACATTGACAGCTACAATTTTTTATTAATGCAGGATTGGAGGGGAAAAAAGGCTTTTTACACATTAGACTAGCTTTAAATTATACCATGTAATGCTGTACATTATGCATTTGGGGCCATTCATTAAGATCAACATAGCACTTTATTCTCCAAATGACGTTAAAAGTGAGTTTCTTGTAAGCATTAAAATCCTGGCACTATCTCAAACCCCAAAAGAAGGCTAATAATGCGCACCTGGGCAGATTACATAACATCCCCCAAAAGATAAAACTAAGGAAAGAAAAAATCCAAAAGTGATAAAGTAGAAAGTTTACGATAATACACTTTAGTATATGAGTAAATAGAAAAACAAATAAAACAATGAAAATTATATTTTTGTAATATTAATATATTGGCAAAATTTATTAATATAATGTATAATTGAATATCACTTAACTATGTGATAGTATGTAATAAATATAGAAAAATTTACTATTCAATAAAATATATTTAATAAGTATAGTGATAAATATATTATAAATAACAAAATAAGTTTATATTTAATAATGAAATTCATATCACTCTGCCATATTTATCGATCTATAATTTGGTGATCAATTTTATTTCAGGAGTACAAAGAGTGAATATAATGTGACCTATGCCAGGAATATATCAAATAAATCATAGCTATATTATTCAAAATGTGCAGATTAGATAAAAGGTATGATGAAGATGCCATATATATTAAAATAACACACTCTTGTGTGAAAATTCGTGAACTAATTCTAGGAGAGATGATGGTGGAGTACTTTTGAGTGATGATCAAAGAAGGAAAGAAAGTAATATTGTGGGGGTAGTACATGGGCACAAATAGCTCTCAAAACTAGGTAAGAGGCAGGATCTGATGGGAGGCTTTAACTTTGAGGACACCAGAGGGAGTTCTCTCTGCTAAAAATCAGTAATTTGAGACGTTTTTCACTTGGCTTGCTGATCATTTCACTTTTCAGGAAGCAGATAAAATGAGGGAACTGATCTTCTGAATCTGACTAAGAAAGGGAATTAGCAGTAAAAGGTGAAATAAAGAGCTCAGAGAAACGATTGAAATATCTTATAACCTAATTTTCTATAAGGGAAACTGACTCAAGAGGGATGGGAGGAATTCCTATGACATAAAACATAAATAATTCTAATGAAGAAAAACAGGAAGAACTGTATGAAAAGATGAATGTTGTTCTGAAGTGAACTTATCAGCCAGCTAGAATTTTTAAAAGACTTAAATAGAAGGTGGGAACTTACTCGGATAACTTGGGAATGAATACAAAAGTAGCATGCTTCTGTAAGCAAATGTCAGGAAAACTAAAGCTGAGAATGTTAAGGCTTTTTATAAATTCTAATGATAATCCCGCCAAAAAGTCTTTTTTAGCTGTAATGAAGGCAAGAAGATCAAGGATTGGATTAGACAACAGTTCGAAGGTAGATAGGACACTTGGGGATAAGTGAAGAAAACTATTCTGTTTCTCTTTTGCTTCTGGTTTGTCTGCCAAGAGATGAACACTTTTCAGATTGGTAAAGATGAGTCTAAAATTACTAAGAGGGAACTAAAAAAACTCAAGAAGAAGAAATAATGGCAGGGAAGTTCCAAGATGATCAAAGGGAATTCAAATCATCATGTTTGGACAGATAGATATATCTCCAAGGTTTTGAAAAGAACTACTGCCAGAGATCACCAAAAAGTCATGGAAATTGAGAAAGCTAACACAGTACTGGAGATGGACAAAGATACCAATTTTCAAAACTAAGGAAGATAATAGACACTTCAGAATGCAGCCCTAATGACTTGATTATGGGATGTTCATTGACTTAACAAAGGATATTGCAAAAATGATGACCAAACACTGTAAATTTAAGCTATTACTAGTATTCATTTCTATTATTCATTGCAACAGGGCTCTGTCAAATATTTTCAGTAACAGTATGCTTCTTCCCTCACTTCCTTCTTTGGTCACCATAAAATGAAAAAAAAAGATAGTAACCAACAGCTACATTTATGAAAACATGTTAAAATACAAGTTCTCTAAAAGTAAATAAAAGGGGCTAGTACGTAGTGGTGCCAATTTGGGAGCCAAAGAAATTGTATTCAAATAATTGATTGTGTAAGACCAGGTAAATCCCTTAACTTTTAAACCTGTGTCTTGCTTGTAAAATGGGGAACTTTCAAGGTGCTATAATAATCAACTGTGATAATAGATTTAAGGTACTTGGTAAACCATCAAGTATTATTTTTTTAAAATATGGGTTATTTATATTATTATTGTTCATTTGAATTCTTAATTTTAATTTTTACCTGTATTCTCTCTCCTGGAGTATTTCAACAGGATCCAGTCCCTGTGGTTTCTGAATGGGGCTGATCCGATTCTGCTTTTGTTGTAGTTGAACAACGGGTGAAGGCTGTCCAGGGGTTGGCTGTGGCACAGAAGGTCCAGGCAGGGCAGCAGCAGGCTGAGCAGCTGGAGGGGCTGGTGAAGGCCTTCCACTTGGAGGTGGAACTGCAAGCTTTTGTGGGGTACTTGGAACATTCATATCTGGCGCTTGACCTACAAAATTTAAAAACTTCGTAATAATAACAATCAGAGACTTAACCTTAGTTCTTTCAAATGTAATAATAATAATAGTCCTGCTTATTTATTAAGCAAGAAGGGCAACTATCTTCAACTTTAAAAACAAAGTCTGATCTCTGCCCCTACAGGAAAATAGCAGTTCATCAATGAGTCCACCAGAAAGTGAACCAAAAATTACTGATGATACAAACTTATTTGGAATTGAATGAATTGGTTAAAAAAAATGAAGGTACACCCAATGCTAAAGTAAATAGGGATCTGTAGGGCAGCAAATGGAACAAATGTGGAGGTTACCCTCATATCTGCAGAGTGAAGTGTAGAGCACTCCTTCCTTAAATAATTCAGTACTAATTTCCAAGAATTCTGTTAATAGAGTTTTGTTTCTTTGTAATCAGAATTACAAATATGATTAGGTCATGTATTTTTAAAGGCAAATCAACTCATTCCTTTTTTATTGGCTCTCTAAAATACAAATCAACATTTAAAGGTAAATATATGTTGGACTTTTAAATACATATATATATACATATATATACACATATGTATATCATAACATTGTCACAAAAAGTATCCAAAAATATTCAGTGTAACTTTTTCTTAATCTATTAAGGAGGACAGCTAGGTGGCTCAGTGGATTGAGAGCCGGGCCCAGAGATGGGAGGTCCTGGGCTCACATCTAGACTCAGACACTTCCTAGCTGTGTGATCCTGGGCAAGCCACTTAATCCCCTTTGCCCAGTCCTTACCATTCTTCTGCCTTAGAACTAATACAGAGTATTGCTTCTAAAGCTGAAGATAAGGGATTTAAAAAATCTACTAAGATTCCTCTTTTTAAAAAAAATTATCAAGCATTAAGGTATGAAAGAAAGATTTTTCTCCCAGGAGGTCAACACAAAAGTGTATTCATAAGGGCAAACATTCTGAGATCCTATATTTAATTAAACTCCTTGAGTTTTATGTAAAAACAATGTGTAAGAAGTATTGCTCATTGTGTTTTCATTTTTCAATACATTGATAAGTTAGTTATGCTAATTTTTTCTCTTCTTTTAATTTTTATAATTTTGCCTTTAAAAGATACTATTTGTTTTATGGGATCTTTCTCTGAGATACAGGAGGGATATTGGGAGAAACTATCATGCTATAAAAAGGATGCCAATAAAATTTATTTTTAAAAAAATGTGTAAAAGTAAAGTGGAAGTAAATTCTAACTATTAAGGAAGGGTCAAAGGAAGAATTTTTTTCTTCTGCCTGCCTTTCATCTTAAGTGCATTTTATCTATTTATAAATTCTAAAAATTTTAAGTGAGCCTATCATGAATAAATAAAATAATTCAAAGGTGGGTATTCACATTTTGAAAACTAATACATTTCTTTCTCCAAGTTCTTCATAGATCTCTTGAGCAAGACCAGCCAGAAAATTTATTCATACTTTTAGAGACTGAAGAAGAGAATAATGAAGGCTGATGTAGTGATTAAACATAATAATTTAAAACCTATTATTTTTTAAAACTGTGCACTTATTCAATCTCCATTGAGAACCACTTTTGAAATGGACTTAAATTAGTGCCAATGTCACAAGTCATAAGGAAGAACTGTGGCAAAAAGGTTGTTACAAACTGGAGTAGAGTACCAAAGGAAAATAAAACATTTTCTTAACTATATATCCTTATGCCTAGGAAAGCCAAGAAAATATTAGGTGAAAAACGGCATAATGGCAAAGGTATGCCCAAGTTACCTCTTTATTTCTTAGCTCTTTTTTTTCTTATGTTCTCCCCCCAAAATCTGCAGCACTAAGAAATGTATTGGCAATGACAACACTGTTATTAGAAAGAGATTTTGAGGCATTTTTCCCCTGAAAGTAAGCTTTTATCTCTATCTCTGTCTCTCTCTCTCTGTCTCTCTCTGTCTCTGTCTCTGTCTCTCTCTGTCTCTCTCTCTGTCTGTCTCTCTCTCTCTCTCTGTCTGTCTGTCTGTCTCTCTCTCACTCACTCACACACACACACTTTTTGTGATGCTTTATACTTATGGCTTCTTTCATCCATGTATATAGCAAAGCAGTATAAAAAACATTAAACCTCAGGGCTGTTAAGCATTGAAATGAGTTGCCGAGGAAAGTCTTAGTTTTCTTCCTTGGAGGACTTTTAAATAGGACAGATTTTCCTCTATGTGGCATGGTTTAGATATGACCCAGTCCACAGGAAGGGAGATAAATGCCGCATGATTTCCAAAGTCTTTTCTAAACCTGTGATTTAATAAATCCTTATAACATTTCCAAGAAGCAAGTGGCACTCGTTTTATGTGTATATATACACATATATACATACATAGTATACATATGTGTGCATATATATAATTTTTTAAGCCCTTACTTTCTTTTCAGTGACATCTTTGGGACAGAAGGGCAAGTACTAGGCTAATGGGGTTAAGCGACTTGCCCAGGGTCACATAGTTAGGAAGCATCTAAGGCCATATTTGAACTCAGTTCCTCCCAACTCCAGGTCTGGCACTCTATACACTGTGCTACCTAGCTACCCTGAAATCATATTAGAAAAGCGAAAACTGTATGTTTGATATACCTAATGGCGCCATATATAATATTTTTTTTAATTCAGATTTCTAAAACCTAGTATGAGAATTGGATGAAAATATAACTCTCATAGTATTTTTTTCTACAAAACTGGGATATATGTCACAAAGAAAATAGACATGAAACTGCTACAAATGAAGCCATATTACACATATTAGTTATTACATGTGATTGTGCTGACTTGTTTAGGGTTTCTTCCTGTTAATAGTGATGCCAGTAAAAAGTACAAATGAAACAGTATCTTATAATGTTCTTTTAGGTGTATTCACTTCTCTAATTTTAGAATTGTATTAATTTAAGGAAACATAACCTAGAATTAATCTATTATTATGTAAATAAAAGTAGAAGGAAAATTGTTAACTTGTTAAAAAATAAACTGCTGAAAGTTTCTCTGATAAGTCTCATTTCCAAGATGTATAGGGGAATGATCAAATTTACAAGAGTAAGAGCCATTACCCAACTGAGAAATCATCAAGGGAAAAGAATATGGACTTTCCAAAGGAAGAAAATCAAGCTAACAATAACCATATGATAAAATGTTCCAAATCACTAAAAAAATAGAGAAATGAAATATAAGAAACTCTGAGGTTCCACCAGATTGACAAAGAAATAAAAATGAAAATGACAAATTTTGCAGGGACAAAACAGATGCACTAATGCTATCTTGGTGAAACTATGAATTGGAATAGCCATTCTAAAAATCAATGTGACACTAGGCCCCAAAAGTTACCCCATGGAAATATGTCTAGGCCTTAACCCAAAGAGATGAAAGAAAGATGAATAGGCCCTAAATACAACCAAAAAATGTTACCGATGCTCTTTTTGAAGTGGCAAAGAACTAGAAATTAAAAGGGTGAATATCAGTTGAGGAATGAGTGAACTATTTATGGTAAATGAATGTAATGGAATCATATTTTTCCATTAAAAATGACAGAAATTATTTCAGAGAAATTTGGGAAGACTGGTATAAACTGATGCAGTTAAGTAAAAAGAACCAGTAGAACAATCTATACAATAGCATTATAAAGAAAACAACTTTTAAACACTTGACAATTCTGATCAAAGCCATGACCGACCATGATTCTAGAGGACCAATGAAGAATCAGGCTACTCACCTTCTGAGAGACATTAAGACACAGAAAAAGACATATATTTTTGGATATTGCCAATGCTGGATTTTTTTTGTTTCGTTTTATTATACATATTTCTTTCAAGATTTTTCTTTTGTAAGGGGGTGGTGGACGTAGAAGGAAGAAAAAATGCTTGTTAAATGAAAAAAATCTGTTGTGTTTTGGGGAATCTGTTTATTTTCCTTTGTTGACCCTAAAATCCATCTATCATGGATGGGTAGTTTTCTAAGCCAGCTGGCTGCCATATAAAAATCCTTATCCTGCTGACTCACCCTTATGGCAAAGAGCTAGAGAAATTTGAAACATGGAATTCTGTACTCTGAAATTCCTGGAATAAAATGAGAAAATATTAATAGAATCTCAACACTAGAAGGCTTCGCAAGGGCCACCTAACTGAACCTATGCCAGAAGACATAAGCCTTTTCTAATTTCTCCAAGTGGAAAAAGTCCAACAAAGGAGAACCTTTTCCTCCTCCCGAGGCATCTATTCTACTTTTGGACAGCTCTAATTTTTAGAAAGTTTTCCCCTACATTGGACCTAAATCTGCTTCTGTATAATTTATAATCCATGGCTTGTTGTTCTGCCCTGGGACTAAAAAGAACAAGACTCGTTCTTCTCCTAGACAATAACTATAAATTCTTGTTGATAGTGTTTCAAAGCAGTGCCTGTGGAACCAGAGGTCTTCAGTTCAAAACCTGCCTCTAATACTTTTTATTGGGGTGACTTTAAGGAAGTCACAATCTGTCTGGGACTCAATATTCTTATCTACATAATGGTAGAGGGAGGAATCTAACGCTCCATATGACTCTCTATCAAGGTTTCTCAATCTAGGACATGTGAACTTTTTTTTTTTAATTCTGATATTGTATTTCAATAAAATTGATTTCTTTATAATCTTTGGTATTTTCTTTTATGCATTTTAAAACTTTATTCTAAAAAAGGGATCTGTAGACTTCATCAGACTGTCAAAGGGATATATGGCACAAAAAATTAAGAACCTCTTCTCCTATGTTCCCCTTCTTAAGTCTTTTATTCTCTATGCCAAGCATTCACAGATCCTTTCATCATTTTTCTCATGGCATCATATAAAGGTATTTCACAACCCTGAACATCCTTTCATTGGACACTTTTCACTTTAACAATGTCCTTCACAAAATGTCCACCCAGAACTGAGTCCAGTATTCCCTGTATGATCTGCCCAGGCACAACAAAGTGAAGAAACGATCTTCTTTCCAGTCCCAGATGCTATATGTCTTTTAATGCAATTTAATTTAATAATTTAATGCATTTAGCCTCTTTAGTTGTTATATTACACTGTTGACTTACATTGAGCTTGCAGTGTCCTAAAATCCCCAGATCATTTTTAGACTTTTAGTTCTCCCATGATATATTTGTGGATGCAATTGGTTTTGAGGGGAACTCAAAGCAGCCAGGTGGCACTGTGGACAGAATGTTGGACCTGAAGTCAGGAAGACTCATCTTCTTGAGTTCAAATTCAGCCTCGGACACTTTCTAGTAGTTTAACCCTGGGCATCCACTTAACCCTGTTTGTCATGGTTTTCTCAGCTGTAAAATGAACTGGAGAAGGAAATGGCAAACCATTCCAGTATCTTTGCCAAGAAAACCCCAAATGGGGTCACAAAGTGTTGGACGCAACTTTTATAACTGAACAACAAACAATAACAAGATGTATACAACTGTTATCCCTTTTAAATTTCTTCTTAATTAATTCAGCTCACAGATGTAACCCATCAAAAGTTTTGGAGGCCCTAACTATATCATCCAATGTGCTAACTATCCCTCCAAGACTCATGTCACCTTAAAATTTGATAAATATGCCATGTGCACCCTTATGCAAACCATTACAAAAATGTGCCAACAATGTAGGGTCAATCATTGCTCCCTGAACATCCACTAAATATCTCAATCCAAACCGGCACTGAATAATTAATGATTTTCCTTTAGATTTAGCCAGTGAAACATTTCTAAATGTATCTAACCAGGTGCCTTTCTCTCCATCTTGTTTTTGAATACACTAACACAAGGAACTTTGTCAAAGGCTTTGCTAAGATCTAGGTAATCTCCATCTACAGTGCTCTTCTGTTCTACCCATCTTATAGTTATCCCCCTAACACCCCAAAAGAATTAAGATGAATAAAGCATTACCTGTACATGTCAGAACCACAAATCTATGCTTCCCTTTCTAGAAAGTCACTAACCATTCCTTTAATAATACATCCCAGAATTTTGCAGGTATTTATATCAAGCTCAGTGGATTATAGGTTTCCTTTTTGCAAACTGGAATACTGACCTTCTATAATCCTGTGGCACTTCTATTTTTCCCCCACTGAGATTTTTTTCTTTTCTTTTTTTTAAACCTTTACCATCAATTTTAGAATCAGTATTATATTTTGGTTCCAAGGGAGAAGAGCAGTAATGGCTAGGCAATGGCGGGGTAAGTGACTTGTCCAGGATCACACAGTTAGGAAGTATCTGAAACCAGATTTGAACCTAGAATTTTCTGTCTCTGGGTCCAGTTCTCAATCTACTAAGCCACCTAGTTGCCCCAACCCAAGTGATCTTTCAAAGATCAAGAAGCAGTATGGTGTAATAGAGTGCTGGGTTCATATGTCAGCTCTGACCCTTAGTAGCTAATGCAGAACCAAGCAAGTTTGTAGCATCTCAAAGTCTCTGTTTCTTAGTCTATAAAAATAGGGATAATATTTTTGTGTTTACTTCAGAAGTTATGTTATGGAGGCTCAACTAACATAATGTTTGCCAAATACTTTGAAAACTTAAAAACACTGTATCAATATCTGTTATTGTTATCACTTAGGAAGCAGATCATCCGGTGCTGGAGATCTGATCAAGGCCAGTTAAAAGCTCTCAATATCTTCCTAATTATTTTGTGTAGCAGTTCTCTATTTGCCATTTTTGTTCTGTCTTCTCCAGTCCAAGTCTTTTGCTGGAGTATAAATGGAGTCCATTTTAAATCCTCTGGGACAAGAAGTGATAAATTATGTCAGGTAGAAAAATATATTAACTTAATTCAAAATTTATGGGCTATCTCCATAAGGAGATTGATGAGGGAAGAGAGGCCCATAGTTTTGGGCAAATTCTGTTACTACATGAACCAGTATTTCCTGGGTGAATATTAATGGGGCCAATTTTAAAAGATGCAATATTGGGAGCAGCTAGGTGCCTCTGGGGACAGAGAGCCAAGCCTGAGGGTGGGAGATCAAGGGTTCAAGTTTGAATTCTGATATTTTCTAACTGTGTGACCCTGGGCAAGTCACTTAAATTCCCATTTCCTAGCCCTAACTGTTCTTTGCCTAGGAATCAACTTGATTCCAAGCTGGAAGGTAAGGGTTTTTTTAAAAAAGAAAAGAAAAGAAAAGAAACACTATAGATATAGAAATCTGCTTATCAGCACTTGATTTCATGTATTCTCTGATAATCTGATACAAACTTGATTTATTCATCATCAAAGGAATTTTGGTTTCTAACTAAATATAAATGTGTTTACAATATTACCTATATGTATACTGTTTCACCTATGTTTCTTGTTCCATTTTTTGTGACAACTTCCATTTACAACAGCTAGGAAAATAGTGGACTACAGAGCTGGCTCCAAGTAACTATTGCTAATGACGACACAACCTCCCCATCAGTTTTCAGGCTTGTTCCTGATTGTACTCTGTGCTGAAATGGTTCATGTGTAACTACCTAACAGCAGAAAGGAGATCTCTCTTCTTCTCAAGTAATGCACAGACTGATCAATGATATACATTTCTCCACACTTTAAAGTGGTGAACAAATTCCTATTACCCTTTACATACAATTTAACTTCAATTGTCTGAAGAATGAAATGCCTACTCCTTTACCTTCTGCCCATGTTTTAGGAGTCATTGTAGATGTGTGCCCTGGAATCCCTGACGTCTGTCCTGGCCCCGCTGGAGGTGTGCCAATTGGATGCATCCCTATGCCTGAATTCAAGAAATAAGGAAATAAACTTATTAAAATACATAGTCTTACATGCCTAGGATTTCTATGCATTGAGAAATCACACTCTGCCTTCTGGCACACAAGGATATTTATGCAAATAACAGTTTTATGCATTAAATATGGATTTAAGTGTATTCTACTGGGTAGAAAATAAATGTAATGAAGTGTATTTAAATTGAGCATACTAAAAAATAACAGATAACAAAAAAGGGTGTTGAAAAAAATGGTGAATAAAATCATTTGAATTCGTACCTTCTTCAAAAAACCCTTCTTTTTAACTCCTTGCTACTCTCTATTGCTTCAGTCTCCAAATGGATGAATAAAGCCAAATGAAAAGAAAAGCTCTGGGCTTTACTTGAGTGAAACTCAAGGCAGACAAGGCCACATTTCATTAAAGAGCTGCTGACACTCATCAGGGACAAGACCTGAAAAGTTATTTAGTTATTTTTTTTACTAAAATAATAATTCTTCATTACTGGATATTATGATGTCACACCAAAAGACTTATTACTTCAAGAGGATTATTAAAAAACTTTAGCAAAAGTATCCTATTTTCAGTTTTCTACTGAGACATTACTCTATATATGATCTCCAGACATTACTTTAACTGAATTAATAGCCATTAAAATGTATTAAAAAAACAAAAAATATTCTAAATTAATTTGATTTTCTATAGGAGACCTTAGGCTATCAAAATTCCAAAGTATGATGTAAAATATGGTTAAGAAAATAAAGTGACTGCTTGTAGTAGGATCATGGAATCAAAGATTCTTAGTGCTAGGAATGAGACTGCTCAGGCCACCTAGTGCAATTCTCTAAGGTCAGAGATGAGGAAACTAAGCTTCACATGGAGAAAATAGAAGCAGAAAAAAAGGAAAGAGAAGAAATGATGAAATGAAAATCAGGACAGTGTCAAAGGAGAAGAGAGTTCTAAAAGGGGGTATCCACAGTCTTGAATGCTATGAAGATGTCAAGGAAAATAAGAACTGGGGAAAAATCTTTGGAAGGTCAAGAAGAAGGTCATTGATGACCTGAAAGAAACTGTACCAATGTAATAACAGAAGTAAAAAATCAGATTACGGGGAGTCCAGTGATGGCATGGAGACAGTAAGGAAAGATTACTCACTTGACTTTAAAAATTTGTTGGTAAATCAAGTTGGCAAAGATGATAAAAGATGCATATAATCAATGTTAGAACTGGTGGAAGAGAGGTATATTAACACACTATTGGTGAATTTATGACTAATTGGTCAGAACTTCTAACTATTCTGGAAAACAATATTCTGGAATAATTTTAGTAAATTCACTAAATTATTATTTGATTCATCCCACTGCTGGGCATATATACTCCAAGGAAATAATGAACAGAATAGATATCAAAATATGCCTAGCATCACTTTTTTTGTGGCTATTCAAAACAAAAACAAAGTTAAATGTCTATGTAGGGAAAGATGGCTGAACAAACTGGGTGTATGAATGTAATGGACTATACTGAACTGTAAGAAAAGACAAATGTGAGCAATTCATAGAACCACTGGGAATTTTGTATTAAATGATGCAGTGTGATGAGCTTAACCAAGAAAACAAGATACACAATGATCAAAATAACATAAATACAAACCACAGTGAAAGGCAATAGCCAAACTGGTTAATTTTTATAACCAATCATGGCACCAAATAACCACAAAATATATGCCCCTTTTCTTGGTAGTGAGCTTTTAGAGCCCCCTTTCCCCCTTCAGTCCATCAATCCAGTCATCCTTTTCTCCTTGCCCATCTAACATTCCAATTCTTGGCTCAGTGTTTTGTCCCCCCCCTCTCCCCCGCCTCCCCGGCTGTTTCCCATGCCTGGAATGCTCTCTCTCTCTCTCTTTATTTTTACCTCCTGGCTTACTCCAAGTTCCAACAAAAATCCTACCTTCTACATGACCCCTCTTGAGTCTAGTGCCTTTCCTCTTTCAATTAGTTTCTGTTTATACTGTATATAATGTATGAACATGTTTGTTTGCTATCTCCCCCAGGAGAGCTTGTGAAAGGCAGGGACTGTCTTTTGCCTTTCTTTATATCTGCAGCACTTATACAGTGCTTGACACATAGTAGGCATTCAATAAATACTCACTGACACACACACACACACACACACAGAGTCTTCACTGAGTCCCCAGCACCTAGCAATAGTAACCAGAATAAACAAAGTACAAAATAAATGCATACACTGCCAGATGTTTGCTGGCCTGACTTGTTTGCTTAATTGCATTTGTTTCTTTTTCTTTTTTCCTATTACTAGGGAAGGAAGCCATAAACAAAATCTACAAACAAGAAAACTAAGGCTCAAAGAGCTTCTTTGATTTGCCCACAGGACAAAGCAGGATCCAGACCCAATTCTCCACCTTCAGCTCCATAGCACTGCTCTGGGGTTGTACTGCCTCTTTGTAAAATGCTACATCATTCTCTATCTCATTTCCTCCCCATCTCTGAGAGGAAATCAGTGCAGGTGGCATTATGCCAACTTTACAGAAGAGTAAAATGAGGTGCCAACAGGTTACTGGGAGATTTGGCTGAGGTCACAAAGTTAGATAGTAGAAGAACTAGAACTCAAACCCGGGTCTCCTGGCTCTAAGTCCAGTGCTGGATTTATGACTAGATAAAGAAGAGGATCAGCTATGGGGTCAGAAGTGCTAAGTAACACACCACCCCACCATACCCCAATCTTCTGATTAGGACCACGAAGACTATAGTGAAAATGCAAGTATCTTTGGAGAAAGGGAACTCCCTGTTTTATTGGACAGTTATAATAACATAAATGGATGGATTAGATCCTTTGATGAGGGCAAATTTGAACAGGTAGAGATACCTAAGCTGGAAGACTAAGAGGACAAAGGAGGAGAGAGCTGAGAGTAACAGAGGAGGCCAGTGTCCCTAAAATTCTCTAGGACTAGTTTTGTGACATGTTTTAAGTCAAGCCTCCCCTGTACTCTTAATGCTCTTTCTTCTCTGCAACTGAACTATACATTGTGTACGTAGTTATATGTTAACCTACCAGATGGCCGATTGAAGCTGACAAGAGGTGGTTGTTGTTGCTGGATGCCAGGCAGCGTCCTCTTCCCCTGCACTGCGAGCTGCAGGGTTTCTGGTAGTGGCTGGCCTCTGGCCAACATTTTGTAAGCTAAAATTTGAGCTCGGAGCTGATGCAGCTGGACAGGGCTAAAAGGTGAAGGACCTCGGTTGGGTTGGCTCATGGCCTGAGGATCTCCTGATATCATGGGTCCTGGCTGGCTTGGTGGCATCTGGGGTGGAGTTGGACCCCCTCCAGACATTGGACTGGAGACGTGTTCTGGGGCTCCCAATGGAGATGGGTGCGGAGACATATAACCTGAAATAAAGCACAGAAGGTATTATAGACTTACTATTGAATATATTTTAGGTTCCTTTCTGGAAGGCTTATACAAGAGGCAGTTATACTAACACATTCTTATTAAGAGGAAAAGTTTTGAGGAAAATGATCGTATGCACATCGTAGTTTTGCTTTTGGCTACACAAATAAATCTCTAAGTTAGAAACAAAATAAACATAATTTTCAAAATTTGGGAAGCCATGCAGAGCAGAATGAGAAGTGTCCATACTGTCCAGAGGTAAAAGAATAGAATTGCTGAAAGCAACCCCAAAGGTGGTAAATTTAAACACCCAATAGAATGCCTGAATGTTTCTGATTAGTCACAGTAAAAGTCCTAAAACAAGACACTAAACACATATAATAGAAATTTATTTGCCCTGTTTATAAACCGACCCACCTGGCAATTTTGTCTAATAGAAATATTATCGTAAAGATTTTTTATTCATTTTTATGTGGCAAGAATTTATTAAATGACTTAAGTGTGCCTATTCTGAAAGGAAAGTATATGATAACAATTAACTGACTTTATCTAAGGGATATACTAATAATGCAAAGTCCTTGAGACTTTCAGTGAGACAAGATACATACAATTACTTATATCAGAATTAACCCTTAGAAAGGGAACTAGAAATAGTATGCTCCCCAAAGATTTCTGCTTAGCATTTAAATAAATTAAAACTTGGAAGCATTCAAGGTAAATTCTACAATGGAGAAAAAATGAGATACAAAGTCATTTTCATTTCCAAAATCCAATCTTCATCCATCTCTTCCCCCTTACCCACATTGCTACCTCATCATCTCTCTCTATTGTGCAAAATCAAATGCTGAGATCTTATTTTATTTTTCTCTCTTCAATTTCACCTTTCTCCAATCTGTATGACACGAAGTTACTGAAATAAAATTCTTAATTCACAGGTCTGACCATGTCATTCTCTTGTTTAAAATTTTTCAGCAGATCCTTGTTGCCAGTTGGCAATAAAATATAATCTCCTCAATAATAATAATATAATAATAATGATGTAGAGCCTACTACATGTCAGACACTTTTTAAAGCACTTTACAAATATCATCTCACTTGATCATCACAACCCTGGGAGGCAAGTACTTTATTATCCCTGTTTTACAATTGAGGAAATAGACTTGTTCAAGTGACTTGCCCAAGGTCTTACAGATATTAAGTATCTGGGGCCAAATTTGGACTCAGTCTTCCTGACTGCAAGTCTTGTGCTCTATCTATTAAATCACTTGTAATCTGACTGAAACCAATCTTTCTAGTCTTAAAATACACTATTCCCCTTTATATACTCTATTTTCTAACCAAACTACACCAATAATGTCCCCCCTACTCAACATGCCATACTTTTCCCAACTTTTGTCCATCTGTACAGTCAATATCCCCCGATGCAGAAAAAGTTCTGCTTCTTTTTCTGTGTTGTATCTCCCAATTGGAGTGTAAGCTCCTTGAGAACAGAAACTGTCTTCCCCCACTCCCTATTTATATCCACAGTACTCAGCACAGAGTGTCACACAAAGCAAGCACTTACTAAATGCTTTTTCATTCATTCATTCACTCTCTATTTCTCAGAATTATTTGCTTCCTTCAAAACCCAGCTTAAGTGCCCTCTCTTCTGACAGTCTTTCCTAAAGTTTCAAGTTTTTATTTATTTCTGTCTCCTCTAGTTTTCCCAGAGCACTTTGTCTAGTCTCTTCCTTTATCCTTTTACTTTCTTTACCATATTTTACTTAGAGTATACATGATGCACCCTCCCACTAGAATGTGAGTTCCCTGAGGTCAAGGACTGTTTCTCATTTTTTGTCCTTGTTTCTCTAATTCCAAAGGCAGTGCACTATATGAAATGTGCTAAATGAATGTTTATTGAATTGAATTCTAAGGGAGTAGAAAAAATCAATGAAAGCAAGATGATTATGGGGTTTAGCATTATCATAGAAAGAACTTAAATTAAGATCTTCCTCAAAATCATTTCCAAAAATAAAAACCAGTTATTACAAGTATCGTCACTTTGCTATTTTTTCACACCAAAAAACTTGGAGGTGAATCAGTAATATACTAAAGGAAATATTGCCCTCACAGTTTAACTTGTAGTAGCCATCTTTGTGAATTTCATTTAAGCAACCCATATCTCTGCCCCTCGCTAATCATCATTCTTCTCAATGATAATTCAGAGATACTATGAGGAGACCTCACTTGATCTTACCTCTATGAACCCTACTCTTAAAGTGGAGAAATTGTACTAGTGTCATTTCCATTTTCATATGATAATGCTGAAAATGGGAAGGGTCATATACTTCATATTCCTTTCATTCCCCCAAATAGAGCAATGTTTTGATCTCTCAATTTTGTCTTAGTATCCCTGAGAGTTTGCATAGAGTAAGTGCTTAATGATTTTCTGTTGAATGAATGTATTTTATAAGCTTTGATATAAATCCAAGAATACCTAATACTGATATTGATAACTTTTAATGCTTTAGTTAAAGTATTATTAAAGTTATCAATAACTTTCATTAAAGAGCTAATGCAAACATTAAATAAGCAATAATCCTGCCTATAGGAAATATAAAACTGTACTATACACCACAATAATTCCTTTCAATATGATCCAAAGTCAATGCTGTTTTCTCTATTTGTTTCTATTAATGTATCCAATGGAAAACAACTATGAAGATTTTGATATTAGGAACAGGAAGCATAATACACTCAGGTTTTGAAGAGTTAACTGGTCACTTGAGAAATGGATGAAACAAAAATGCAAAGTCTCCCTGAATTTGATAGGAAGAAAAAAATGGAGAGAAAAATTCAAAATATTTCCTTCTAAGTTAATGGCAGATTTTTGTAAAATCATTGCCACAGTATGACATTAAAAATGTGACAGTGTGTCTCAGCTACAGAGAGAGAGTCTTTCTATATGACTAGCATTCAGGAAATTTAAAGAAAAGCAGGATCTCAATGATGAAACTGAATAACTTATTTTGGTAATTATCTTTAGTTGAAAACACTGAGTGGATGAA
Organism: Monodelphis domestica; assembly: GCF_027887165.1. Taxonomy (NCBI): domain Eukaryota; kingdom Metazoa; phylum Chordata; class Mammalia; order Didelphimorphia; family Didelphidae; genus Monodelphis; species Monodelphis domestica. The sequence continues at coordinate 192,640,371 of NC_077233.1, forward strand.
TTGCCTATCTCCGGAAGTAGATATATATTTATCAATAGGATGACAAAGTAGTTGCAGATTCTGCCTTTCAAAATCATCTTAGATTTACTCATTCAAAAGTAAGAAGAAAAAAGAAGCTGATTTCCTTCCCCAGGCTTCAAGGCCCATCATTTCCCCAATCTCACTTTCACTAAAAAAAAAAAAAGAAGAAGAAGAAGAAGAAGAAATTCTCTCTAATAATCTTGAGAAAGCACGAACTGTCGTGTTTATATATAAGCAGTGTTTACATATACCATATATAGGATATATAACACATTAATGCCTTAAATACTATATGCTTATCTCTAAAGACTTGTTCTTTTCAATGTACTTACAATAAGGGTTGTGACTTTTCTTTGAAACCATAAGGAACAAAATTCTTTAATTACCTGAATGAAAATCCATAATCTAATCGGTTATGTACTAAAAGGCAGCACTCTTTACTTGTGCTACATTTAGCTGTTTCTAGGGGGTATATATAGTTTAGGTTTGGGCCCAAATCTATGATTTAGGGTACTTTTCCCCTCTTTTAAAAAATCCTTATTTTTTGTCTGAGAATCAGTCCTAAGTATCAGTTCTGGGGCAGAGGAGTAGTAAGAGCTAGGCAATTAGGATCAAGTGACTTGCCCAGGGTCACACAGCTAGAAAGTATCTGAAGCCACATTTGAACCCAAGAAGTCTCATCTCTAGACTAGGCTCTCTGTCCACTTGGTCATCTACCTACCCATAAAACACAACCTCTGCTTAAAAAGCTATAGCTTTTTAGTCAATCAATATCAATTTACACATTATGGGTCTATATTTACCTAGAAAGCAGAGTTGGATACTAAAAAGAGGAGATAATGATAAAACTTGTAACACAGTTAACCTGTAGCCTTCTGAACATAAAAATAAAGTTCTAATTCATCCTATAGTTTTGTGAGCACTGAAGTTAAAATGAAAATATTTGGGATAAGTACTTTTTCTATCCAGTACTGAAAAATGTCAAAATGTTTCAGAGTGGGTTTTTACTTTGAAAAAGCTATATTCAAGATTTTGTCTCATTTGGGATATTTTATAACCATTAAAAGTATTTCAGGGTCTGGTCTGAGTAGTGCTGATAAAGATATACTTAGGAACTACTGAAGAAAGTCTTCCCCAGACTTTATTGTTCCCTATACCACTCCACCAAAAATATGTCAAATTTTTGTTAAAGGATTTTCTCTTTTACTTTCATGAGGTTGTTCTATTGACAGTGACACTGATCTTTTAGAAATCTTCAAATTATAGAACATTTTTAATAGATACACAATTGCTTTCCTATTTAAATTTCAAGGGGATAAGAATTATAAAAGTAAAAAAATCTTCCTTGAGACATAGTTATGTGATATGAATACAAAAACTTTTAAACTGCAAGACAGTCAATTGTAACAGAGTACATGCAAAGTATGACAGCTTTATGCCAAATGTACAGTTAGCTGGCATTGAGAGTAGAGGCCTGGACCTGGAGTCAGGAAGACCCGAGTTCAAATCCATCCTCAAAACACTTGTTCACTTGTGTAACTCTAGGCAAGTCATTTGACTTTTCTGTGCTTCCATTTCTTAAACAGTAAAATGGGAATATAGAGGATAAAATGAGATAATGTCTCTTAAGTACTTAGCAGAATGTGAGGCATATGGTAGTAGGCACTGTGTAAATGCTGGCTATTTTATTATTATTGTTCACAAATACTTAGACATTAGTGTCTAGTGAAACAGGATAAATAAAGGTCATGACTGGGCTAAAATAAAGAAGGGAATACAATTACTGGGACAACTAGGCGATGCAGTGATAGAGTGACGCATTTGGAGTCAGAAAGACTCATCTTCCCAAGTTTAAATCCAACCTCAGAAGCTTACTTAGGTATATGATCCTGGGCAAGTCACTTAACCCTATTTGCCTCAGTTCCTCATTTGTGAAATGAGCTGGAGAAGGGAATAGCAAACCACTATAGTATCTGCCAAGAAAACCCCAAACAGGGTCACCAAAAGTCAGACACGACTGAATGCAATCAATCACAATTACTAGAATTCTGCAAACCAGGAGTTATTTTCCCAGGTGACTAGTTAGGAGAACACTGACACATACATCAAAATAAGCATGGTTTTTCTCTCTCACAGCAGGTTCAGAAATTGAACAACAGCTGCTACTGGCCTGTTTCCCCTCCACTTCTGGATTTTTGACATCCGGACAGTAATATTCATCCAGAAAATGCATACATAAATATTTAAAAAGTTACGTTAAAAACTAGAGATAAATAATGCTAGCTCTCAGTTTAATACATCCCCCCCATTGGTCATGATGACAATTCATTGTGAAATTTTAAAGACTAAAAATAAAAAAAAATCAAAAGTACAGCTGCAATAAACCTTGGCTATGTTGATCCATCGGACTCTGAGGTGGGCCCATTCCAGGATGTGGTGGTCGCATGCCGGTACCCTTCATAGAGCTACAATGTAGATCTTCAACAATTCCCTTGTCATGCATACCATCAATGGACTGAAACATTTTAAAAAACATAAATTAGATACTTCTTAATAATCCAGAATTGAAATGTATTTGAGGGCTTAGGAATCTTCCCCAACCAGGGCTATACAATCAATCATTCATTAACCACAGTCTTGATTTTGTTTTTTAATCAATAGCTGACACCTGCTTCTAGTCAAGAGTTCAAAACTCTAGGCAAAACAGTTAACTTTTTGAGCCAGTGTCCTCAAATAAAACTGATGGCCTGCTCACAGTGTTGACAAATACTATGTAAGAAGTTTCCCCATACCCTTTTCAAATAAGTTTTGAAATCTGTTGTTTTGAAGTTAAAGTCTGGAGTAAATCTGAAGAAGGAATAACTGGAATGCCTTGACTATTTTTGGCTTTTTTTTTGGTCTAATGCAGAAGGGAAGGAATTCTGGAAAGTTTTAACTTGAAACCAGAAGATTCCATGGCAGTTGGGAAAAGGAAAACAGACAGAGTAAGGATGGGGGCAGGGGAGTGAACACTTGGGGAGGAAGAGGTGGAAACAGACCCTTTGTGGAAGGAAAACTTGAAAGCATGTTGTTGATTTATGGACCAGGAGAGAAGAATGAGATGCTATACTGTAGTATTAGCAAGCCTAATGAGATTAAAAATAGGATGGAGAAAAAATCTGAGACATGGAGGACTGAAGCAGGTAGGTAACCAAATCCTAATTCACAGGAGGAACACAGTGAATCAAACAGAACCAAATTTGGTCAGGGATTAGGCAGTTTACATATGTATCTAATCAGGAAATACCCAATTTGCTCAGATGAAAATTCAAAAGTACTTAAGAGGAATACTTTCCCTGAAGAATTCAAAAGAAATAAAATAATAAATAAGTATGATTATCTCCAGATTAGGAGAAATTAAATATTCAATCTCAATCTCTCTTTGACAGAAGCTTCAACAGAAAAGAAGGGAAGAATATAGAATAAGGCATATGTTTATGAATATAATATGTACAGATGGGGATGGCTGTTTACTTATAATAACATAAAGAGTAAAAATCAGACTCTGGAGAGTGGAGAGAAGTTTGCCCGAGTAAAGTTCCTTAGGTTCTTGAATCTCATCAGCAGGGATGAGGTCCAGGGGCTTACCTCCTCTTTCCAAAAGCATAAAGGTTAACTTAGAAAGGGGGAAAAAAGAAATGTATAACTTGGAAAACTGAAACAGGTACCTCATAAAAAGTAGAGTTTAGAATCAGATGTAAAGACCATATGAAAAGAAGAGAAAGTATCTAGGTAAAAGAAATTAATGAGAGGTAGAAGAAACAAAGTTTTGTTTTTTAAAAAAAGCTAATGTACCATGAACTTTCAACTGTTGGAAAACCCTTATTTATATAATATGCCCAAATAATGGCATGGAATGGAATAACTAGGAGAGGATGCCAGACATTGTCCAAATATTCACAGGCAACCTCTGGAGCAGTGAGTTCTCCATTACAAGAGGTATTCAAATAGAGATTTTGATGAAATTTCTTATAACACTTGTAAAGTGGGTCCCTGCTTGAAGGCCCTTCCAAACTCTGAAACTGTGATATATGAGGAACATTTTTAATTATTTGCCTAAAGTTGGAAAAAATATTCTAAAATTATTGTTTGTGAGAGCAATTATAAGTACTAATACATTTCTCCAAATGCTTATCTAAAGACAAGGAATGAGATATTCATTTCTGCAGCCTAAGAACTTTCATTGAGTCAACTATTCTCAACCTTAATAAGAAGAAATGCTCAGAGTATTTTCTCTGGTCTCTTTTTATTCCTGTATATACCATACAAATATCCCTTCATGGAAATGGGGATGGTTAGCTTGGAGAAGCAAAAACTTAGATATGACAGTCGTTTCCTGTTACTTAGGAAAACCTTCCTAAAAATTAGAGCTATGCAAAGTGGGTTCTCCCACATTGAAGGTCTTCAAGTGGAGTCTGGATGACCTTTAGTCAGGATTGTAGAAGGGATAATATTTCTCAGGTAGAGATTGGACCAGATGGGTTCTGGGGTCCTTTTGCATTTTTTAGATGCTGTGATTCTGTGAAAATAATATATGGAGCTTTGCTTTTTGATTTTAAACTGGTCACAAATTCTACACATAGTAGAGTTTGATCTTTTTCACATAGCATTCTGGTGAAAAGGTAATAGCCTCTCACAGTTTGCTCCATGCTAAAAGGGTGCCCACACCATCCAATGACAATGTCCTCTGACAGTGATCTGTGACTTCAAGACAGAAGTAACCACTTTCTCTGAGGAAAGAGAAGGCTCTAAACATTCATGAAGATATGTGAAGACTCTATCAAAGATTTTCTTTGTTTATTGCTCATTTTCAGAGAAAACTGTAATAAAGGATGCCATTTGCTTTCCCAAAAGCCAGTTGTCTCTTTGTTGATTCTACAGAGAACTCATGATGCTAAATTTGTACCAATACAATCATCCCCACAGCAACAATCCAAGGTCATAAGTTTAAGATTATAATGTTTTTGCAGGATCAAGCAGAAGAACCTAAGCTATGTAAGAAATAGAGTCCTTATTCAAAACCGGAATAAAACTCTATCACAAACAGTCTGAAATGTATTTTTTTAGATTTTTCCTTGGGAAAGTAGATAAGTATTATTCTAAAAAATTTCCTTCCAATAGTAAAAAAAATCACTCCACTGAAAAAAGATAAATAAACCATAGTAACTTTAATACATATATACATATATATATATGGATATACATATATACATATATATATACATATATATATTGCTTATGGAAATAATTTCACTATCTTTCTCCAAATTGTCTATCAAATGATCCAAATTCTATTCAGATAATTCGTAGAATGATTTAAAAATTCAATGAAAAAACACTACATTAAACAATTAAATTTTTTTCTATGTATAATTCTGAAAGAATTTTAACAATCAGATTGTAAACTCAATCTAATAGTTTTTAAAAGTCAAGTTCTGACATTTTTGATTTATATACTATCCCTGATAATAAAGGTGACTAAGAATTTAGGTGCTGTTTTGATGGTAGAATGGACAGAAATGAATATAACTTGATACTCAGAAGTGTTGATGGTAGAAAAACTTCTTTTTTTAATCAGAAAACTAAGCAGCTATGACTCATACATCAGATGAGTGAGAATATAAACTACTTACCTTGTGCATTTGGTGTATTCCTTCCTGTGGAAAATCAGTGGGCCCCATTGTTGGCATTGGGTGCGGAACACTGGGTGGTCCAGGACTTGGTCCCATCATGCTGTGCACTGAACCTGGAGATGGCCCTGGCCCAGGACTGGGTCCAAGAATTGGTCCAGGAGAAGGTCCTGGCCCTGGTGAAGGTCCAGGGTGGGGCATTGCACCAGGATCTGTTGGCGTGGACATCTATTCTTTCTCCTCCAGTCAACTGAGAAGTACTAATTTGGGTAAAGAGGGGGAAAAAGATATGAAATTAGGATATATGTAGTATGACTAATAGTGGATAGTTTTGATAATGCTGGAGTATTTTCATCATCCTTTTGACAAACAATTCACAGAACTAACCTATCTGTGCCAGATATGTCAACAAATGTGATATATCCATCTGTCTTGGTCTTTTATAAAGGCTACTGGTAGAAAAATCAAATTCTAAATGATTTCTAGAAAGTAATGAATCCTCTAGGATACAAAAAATACTCCCTGGGGGAAAAATCAAATTTGACACATTAACAGAAAACTAAAAAGGTGATAAAATTAGTATTTTTTAATCTGGTCCTCAGAAGCTTCTATTTGACTCATAAGCCTTTGGACACAAGAGTCAGTTATTAAAACAAAAGAAAACAAAACAAAAATTACTCGAGCAATTCCCTTCCCCTTTTAGTCTATGAACATATTTACAAGAGTCATTAAAACTAAACGGGACCTGGCCATTACATTTTAAGACCATAAATAGGCAACATCAAACCAAAATCCATTTTTCACAAGTTTATGGGTATCTTAAAGTGTTACTAAAAGTTCCAGAATGGAACTTTTCCAGAAGGGAAACAAGGGGGAAAAAAGGTTGGCCCAATGTTATAGCTAGGGTTCCAAATGTAGAAATACCAGCCCAATCACAGTTATCTCTCTCAATTCTCCCTTTACCAAATCTGAAGAAGAATAAAAGAGTGGCTAAGAGAGAGTTCCTGTGACTGGCAAATGCCTGAAGAACTCATTCATAGTTTGTGTGGGTTTTGTTTGTTTTCAATTAAAGTAAGGGATCAGCCTCACAACCCTTCTTGGGTCCTACAAATGATGACAAGCCATCATCATTAGTGTGGAGCACAAGCTACCATGCTCCTCTGATATAATGCAGTAGAAGCAGTATCCTCAGGCCCATGTTAAGGCTGCCTTAGGCCAGTGAATGCTTTTTGTCAGTTTAGTAAATAAACTGCCTTGGATGTGGTCCAAGTTGGTCTTGCCTTATACTGAGTTGACTCTATATATAGACATTATAATAACATCTTGGAGACACATACTAGGACACACTGGGGCTATTCTCCACAGATTTATCACAAAATATTTTTAAAGGAGCAAATGGAGCATACTAGATTATGTAATCCACTCAGTATCCACACCTATTTAGTGACAAATCTAGGATTAGGTTCCTAAATTGCTGCCTTCTAGACCAGTGTTTCTTCCACTATATCACCATGGAGCAAAGGAGGAAGTGAAAAGTACAAACTGCCTGATCTGGGATGCTGCTTTGCTTCCCACTAAATCATAGAGGACATTTGGAGGTGTCATATTTGATTGAAGCTACTTGACTTTTGAAATTGAAAACCAAAGTGGAAAATATCTGAAATATTAGTATAATACATTCTTAGAAAATTTATTTTTTGTTTTTAAATATAAAAATGAATGCAGGGCACTTGATAAACTGGATGAAAGAATGGTATCAAAAGCTAAAAAGGTTGGAAGGAAGGGATAAGAAAAGACTGCTTTGGAATGAATAAAATTTGGAAATCACCAGAAAGTTTTGTTGCTAGAAAATAGGACTGATAAAACCACCAAAGTGGCTTTTAAAACAACAGGAGAGCCTAGAGAGTGAATTATAGCTCTGAAATCACTAGAGAGCCAACGTTTACTATTTATTCTATGTGATTAGCAAAACAAATGGAAATATCTTCTTTTGTAACCCTCCCCCACCCCACCCCCTCTCTCTCATACACTCTCACACACACAAATACACTTTTCTAGTCAGCATTTTTAATTTAGGAGGCTGACATCAATGGAGTGGTATTATAAGTTATACTGTTATTTCATGGACATCAGAAAACTAATATACTTTGAAGTGAATGAAAGGAAACTTTATTTCCTATGATAGTTTACCTAGAAATCTCTTTCAGTAGACATTACTAGTATAATCCAATGAATATGAAAAATATATAAGCTATAAACACTTGTTTCATTGGATTTTACTATGTCATCCCATAATACTTTCTGCTCATTGTAACACTCCCATTTTAGAGTCTTCATGGATTTTGTAAATATTAATATAGAGAGCATAGTTTAAAAAAACTCATGATGATTTTTATTGGACCAACAACTAAAATTTTGACAGGAAAACTTAGAAGGCAAATCAAGAATTATAAGCATACAAATAGCCCCTAAAAATTGAAGCATATCATATAAGATGAAAAAAGGCAGAAGGCATCAGATTGCTACTAAAATCAAATTATTTTATAGTCTTTATATAACTCACTCTCAAAGAATTTGGAGCAGTTTTAAAACTTCAGTTAATCCTCAGTCCATCTCCAAGATCATTATCTCAAGTGATAGAGCAGGACCCTATCCTATCATTGGCATAGTAGAAAAAGCATTGGATTTCAAGGCAAAAGACTTGAGCTGGAATCCCAGTTCTGTCACTTATTAGCTGTAGGAATCTGGGCAGGTTGCTTATTCCTCTCAATCTTAGTTCCCTCCTCTATAAATGTAAAATCGATAAAATGTAGATTTGTACAAAATGGCTTTCTGGTTTTAACGTGACTCTAGCCAGAGCTATTCTTTAATTACTTTTCAACCACCTTTAAAGAGGAAAATGAGTGAAATAAATTATTAACCACACTCTAGACAGATAAACTCAGACATAGGTTAAAAGGGCATCAAAGACTGGAACCTAGCATGAGTTCACTCTTCTAAGCAATGACTCAATTCCCTTACACAGCTTTTCAGTTATCTTTGAGACAATGTAGTTGCAGAACTAGATGATTCCGAAGATGTTAATCAACACAGAACTTTTTTTTTCATTCTCTTGTCTAAAAACACCTTCCTACTTCCACCCACCCACTTCATTTTGTTTTCTATTTAGTAGTCTACATGAGTTTATTGGTAATTCAACTAATAAGTGATATCTCAAAATCTCTTTTTCTCTGTCTCCCATATACACATTGACACACATGTACAATATTATTCTTATAGGAAAGGAAAACAAGTTAAGAAATATGTAGAACGAAACAGAGATTTGACATAACAAAGACTATTTTTTACTTAGAAAAAATTGTCTATGCCAAAGTTAAATTACTATGACTGCTCAAGCTGTATCTTGATGTAAAAGACTATTCATTGGGCATTATGATTTGGCCCATTCCACATTATGATATATTAATTATTTAAAGCTAAAGTTTTCAAATATTTTCATTAACATTCCCCAAAATACAAATTCATTCTTTTGTAATTCATATCTGTTCTCATTGTGGAAAAATCTACAAACTTGATTAAGCTACAAGATACCTAAGGATTTTGAATTAACAAAACTTTGTGAACTATTATTAACTTTCTTTAGGGAAATTTGTGAGATCATGAATCATTGCTGACCCTTCAAATAGTGTATTGGGATGACATCCATTCCTGAATGAGAGGTAGTGATGTGTATCTCTGAAGTTGTGCTAATCCAAGCAAAAGATAACAAACCACCTAAGGGCTAATTATTGGGGCATCTAGTGGTAGGATGTTTGGAATACTGGGCCTGGAGGCAGGAGGACTCATCTTCTTGAGTTCAAATATGTTAACTCGGACACTAGCTATGTGACCCTGGACAAATCACTTAATCCTGTTTGCCTCAGTTGCCTCCTCTGTAAAATAAGCAGGAGAAGGAATTAGCAAACCAAATTCAGTATCTTTACCAAGAAAAACCTAAATAGGGTCACAAAGAGTTGGACAGGACTGAACAACAACAAAGGGGTTAATTATCACCCCCACCCCCGTGTTTTAGCACTATCTCAAAAAGAATATTGTTAAAAACCAAGATTTATCTTCTTGGTGATATCTACAATGCAATTCATACTCTTCCAACAGGAGGATCTCTTGAAAACCAAATCCAGGAGGGGAAAAAAAAGGGAAGTTTGGAATAAGGCATTTAAAAAAGTACCTTGAGTACTAGAAAAAGACACAATTAAACAAGGCACTGTTTAGTAGAGTATGCCCCTCTATAACAAAGCTCATGCCCCCTCTGTCATTCTTAAGAGATACTTATCAAATTTTGAACATCCTAATACTACTGAAATTGGATTGGCTTAGAGTTCTTGCACAATGGGAGGAAAGTACAATAAATAGTTGCACAGAAGATTAAACTCATTTGTAATATCTCATGTGTTAATCACCTGAATTCAAACATGCCCTTTAGAAAATATGTTAAAGCTTTTGGGGACATATTTATTTAAAATTTATTTAGATTACTTGCCCCTCAAAAAGGCACTAGTTACATCTCTGTGTGCAGTAAGAAGCTTATAAGTGTACATTAAACATGTGTACAGTGATTTAAAAAAAAAACAAGGCTTTTCCCCCTAATGAGATATTAATTGCTGAATTTGTAAAAATCTATTACTCTATGCAAAATGAACTTATGATAGAAATGACAGGCACTATTTTCATGTCTTTCTCTTATAATTGACAAAGTCAAACTAATTTGTCAACCTATTAATTTTATCAGTGTTAATGGAATAAGATCTAATCACTTTTATACTTGGACTATTTCTCTGGTCTTCTAACTGGTATTCCTGCTTGCAGTAACTTTTCCCCCGTCCATCTATTCTTCCACATAATTTTTGGGCATCTTTCCTTTAAGAAGATTCCTGGGAAGTCTAACCAAACACTGCCCTTTTTTTTTGGTCACTGGTGCCACAGTACTCCTAGAAAAATATCAATGGAGCCCCAATCTTGATTAGGTAAATGATAAATTTCTTAGTCTGTCATTTTCCCTTTAAAGTCTTTCTCTGGGTCCCTCATCAGGGCCTGGAGGTGAACCTGGATTCTCAAAAGTTATAACAGCAATAATGCAAGTCTGTCTCTAAAAATTACAAATATAGGTTTAATATCTGCTATCATTAGCATAATGGACCTTTGTCAGTTCCAAAAGGTTCATCACCCCCACATAATTTTGGGAGTTGGGCCAAAGAAACTCATGATAAAAACCATTTAAAAAAGAATAGAGGACTTATCATTAATAGATGAAATAATCAAACCCAAGATCAAATATTTTTGAAGTGTGGAAAAAATATTATTAAAGATTATTCTATCTCCCCCACCCCATTTAAGAGGTTAAATGACTATGTTATATATAGAAAATGCTAAATTTTGAATTGATAGGTCAACAAGTAATTAAGTGCTTCCTTATGTGCCAGGCACTATTCTAGGCCCAGAATTAGCAAGGACCTTACATGAATACTCGATGAAAGAGTAATGGTAAGAACATATTGTAGGATCTCATGAGGCTCCTCGGTTTGTAAGAAAATTAAATAAGGTGGACTTTAAGGACAATACTGAGAGTACCCCATAAAGTGTTTTCAGAGCATAGTTTTTAATAAGTCAGCACTAATCATTATCTTCTATTGAGAATTCACAAATACAAAAAACACCATCTAGATGTAAACAGATGCAGTTTCAGGTAGAAAATGCTCTATATCTAACTGTCAGAGTACAAACCAAAGTATTAAATCATTCTTCTAGAAGTTAGAAGAAAGAAGCTATTAAATTAAAAACAGTAAGTTAGTAAAAGTCTGTTCCTGAATTAAATGAGAAATGATAAGATATTGTTAAAAAAATATCTTTGAGGCAACTAGGTTGCAGAATGGATAAAGCTCCAGGTGTGACCCTGGGCAAGTCACTTCCCTGATTGCCTAGCCTTTGACTCTTCTATTTTAGAACTGATAATAAGTGTTTTTAAAAAATAATCTTCATTATTAGTAATGCTTTCATTTCTATGAGTGGATTGGTTCATTTATCAATTTGCAAAAAGACCAGCCCATTTTCAAAGAGATCAGTTATATTAACGTGTTAGCAACTGTCCTAGTAGTACAGAATGGTTGTTTCAATTTGATGCTGAACTGTGCATTTTATACTTGATATTGAAAAGAAACCTGCCCCAGTTTTACTCCCTCATAGTAAAGGTATGAAAAAAGATACAGAAGAAAATTATGAGATACTTTGTTAGCATGAGGCAAAGGGGTGCATTAAAGTTAATGGAAAAAAAAACCCAACAGTCCACATTAAGCCTACATGGCATACTAATGTATCTTAAAATCCAAAAAGTCTAGTTATATCACTTATTTGAAAATCTTACTCAGTAAGAAGCATATGTCAATGGGATCTTTTATCACAAATTCCAAATTATAATATGGATTAAGGAGTCTTTATATGCCAATCCAGTCAACCTAGCACACTTGATCCCTATTTTCTTCACTGCTACTCTGTTATCCTCAGTGTTATCTGATTTCTTTTCTACTGAAATGAACTGGTTGACAAATGTCTTTATATCTTTATCTTAAAAACTTTTATTGTTTAAAAGCTTTCCATAATGTACCTTAAGCTCTTTAGAGGAAAAGGTCATATATTAACATGGGAAAATAATAAAAATATAATAGAAGCAAAACAGTTGTAACATTTTCAAATATCTACTTACATGGCTACATTTAACCTGATGGTAGATATCTTAGGTGAATGCATTTGCTATTCTTCATTGTCTAGCAGAACCAATACTTCCCCTGCAAAACTTAGGTCAATAAATGAACAAAACCCTCTAAGGAAAAATACAAAAATACACTAGGCCTTTCCTGATAGAGTACTAAATTAACTTACCACCAAGGCTGCATTTGGAATACATTAGTAGTAAATTATATGTACCATCTGTACTTTCCACTCTCAACTATATAAAGAGTACAGATTTTTAGTAAAGTACATGAATTTACCAACTAGCAAGAGATTAAATTTCTATACAAAAAACTTTTTCAAAGAGAAGTTGTCTTGTCCTTTTTGGGTCAAAATTACTCTATTTATAAAAATATACCATATTTAATGGAAAAGGAGTAGAGATAGCAATTTAGTAATGAATTACTGAAAAGAAAAAAACAGAAAAACAAAAGATCTACAAATAAAGTTCTTCCCCTTAGGGGAAGAATCTTCACTCTTTAGAGAGGAGAGAAAATCTACTATGAGGAAATATAACTTCCATGGATAGTAAAGGTCCTAAGACCATTCATTTTAATCAACTAATTGCCTTGGACTTTTAAACATTATATTTACCAAGCATACAGAGATTTAAAACTACTAGTAGTTAAGTCATATCTCAACATCAAGTGATTTTCTTTCCTTGTAGTTGCTTGTGCTGGGAAGTAATTTTAATAGTATATTTGTGATAATTCAACCATTTTCATAGCAACATGGCAAGATGTCACAAATAGTGATTTATTCTTTCTCTAAAATATTAATAAGTCACTGCCCTGGACATGTATAAGAAGTTAAGAGCTCTATACATGCAAACATCTTCAAAAAGAACTGAAAGAATCTACAAATTCAGGACCATATCACTTTTATAGCTTAAGTTTTCTTTTTTATAATCTTATTCCATAAAGGAGCAAGGAAGGTCTCAGAAGAAAATACAGTAACATTATAACGGATTCAGAATGATAACAAAGTAATAGAAGACTATGAAACAGGAATGGTAATATTAAATAAAGTTCTGATTTCAAATATGAAGCCAAAAAAAGTTTTGAATCAATATCTACAAATGTGCTTTCTCCCCCTCTTTTATGCCCTTTCAGGAATATATTAATGATAATTCCTGAAATAATCTAAACTGCTCCCTGGAACAGATTTTCCTTGTCAATCAAAAGCCTCAGGTGTTGGTCAAAGTACTTTTCAGACTTGACAAGAAATGCTCACAAACCATTTTAGAAATGAACAAAGAGAGATAGATCTAAGGCTGCTTTGAACACTCTGGTGGTGCATATTTTCTATGAAACACCACCGTGATGCTGGTCTTGAAGCTGGGACATAACTCATGAGAGAAATACTGCATTTAATGAAGCATTCCCCACTCACCTCTGCCAGCTTCTTCAGTGTCATATGATAGGTTTAGCTCTGACTTTATTTTAAAATGTTCATTACTATGGTCTTTCCAGCTGATGCCTCTGACAAGGCAGATGGATTTTATGTTCTAATAGATTCTTTTCATTCTCTCACAATTCTGATATGTATTACATGAACATAAAAACTTGTCTTTAATCCCCCTCCAGCGGGGCACTTTGGAGTGACAAAGAGGAAAGAAGGAAGAAAGTCCGGGAGGAATAATAGAGCAATTAGGTTCCCAAAGAGAAAGTGTGCCTTAATTTGCATGAGAATGCTCCAAGTCACACAACCAAAACTGCCACACCTCTTAACATATAACCCAGTGGACTAGAAGGTGGCTGGGAAGTTTAACGCTGACATTCAGCTGACAGACAGGGGGGAACAATATTTTTGAAAGGATATTCAGCAAATATAGCAAACACTTAATAAAGCTTTGTTAAATTTGCTAAACTGAAAAAGCCTGGCTGTCAACAGTTTCAGATTTAAGGTCATTGCTCAAGAAAATGTTTACTCTTTCAGTTAGGATAGGTAGTCCTTGCAACAACTGACTCTGTTCTCACAGGCAAACATCAAATCACTAACAGAAATCTTTTAAAATGGAAACCTTTAAGGATTTAACTCTGTTGTTGGTAAATAAAGCTCGAAAGTCTAATTTAGGGTATTCACTGAAAAAAACAATAAATCTCTTTTTTTATTTTTCAACTTTTTCTTATATTTGCCCACTAGTTTTTGTGGTTAAGAGAAAAAGGCAACAGGATAACTTGGGACCCCGATACCATTGATCCATAAAATAAAAACCTAGACCTTTAAGCAAGAAGAAAGACAAGCAAAACCACTTCAAAACTCTGCTAAAAAGTTATGTAAACAAAGGAGGGGGAGGAACGACACTGCTTGAGTTTTGCACCCATTTGCTATTAAAGTTACATAACCTACGGTACCCACATTCGAAAAGGAAAGAGCTCCACACAGTACTGCACTGTATCTCCTCCTCCTCTTTCACCCTGGTAGCTGCTCAGAAAAAAATCAAAATGCTTGGAAGACAAATTGGGCAGCTTTAAATATTTATTTTATTCCTAGAGTAAATCCTGCGAGAGTTTGAGGCGTCTTTAGGCCCGAAGTTTGAATCTACAACAACCCTGGGGCAAAGCAATCCATAAATGTACAAACGCTAGGAGACGAGACTGACAAGCAGCCGCAGCAATCGCATTGAGCAGAGCCATATTTTCTTCCTCTTTTCCTCTTGTTGCAAAGTTTTCCACCTAATCGATTCGACCAGAAGCAAGCCCATTTCCTTGCCTTACTTAGCAGAGGGGTGGGGAAGAAGCAGAGGAGGAGGAAGAGTGAAAGGAGAACAACCTCTCCCAATCTCTGAGATGTTTGGCGCAGGCAGGCAGACAGACGGACACATAGACCGACACATAGACCCCTTACCTGGAGGGAGGAGCAGAACACAAAGCAAAGCCGACGTGCTGAAGTGCAAGGCTGTAGTTATTGTCGGAGCCAGCCCGGCCGGTGGAGAGCATATTTCCTGAGAGTGCTAGGCCTGGCTCTCCCCAGCTTCTTCTTCCCTCCCTCTCATCATGTCATACCGATCAAACATGTCTGTGTGTGCGTGTGTGTGCGTGTGTGTTTCGCTGCGGTGACTTCCTGATTCTCCGCGGATTTCACACACACACACTCAAACACACACCACCACCACCACCACTACCACCATCCTGCACCACCAAACCTCGTCTCTTCCTCTCCAGGCACTAGCTGGAGAGGGAGGAAGAGGAGGAGGAAGAGAAGGAGAAGGAGGAGGGAGGCCGCTTTTCTACTGCTACTCCCGACTGGCGCGCGCGCACA